>NC_043002.1:5048782-5063782 GCF_006345805.1 Octopus sinensis
GGACTGAACCTTGGTGGACTCCTACCTCTACCTGGAATTCTTCACTGTACTCATTGCCAACCCTCACCTTACTAACAGCATATATAAATATATATTATATTTATTATAGGAGTGACTGTGTGGTAAGTAGCTTGCTTAATAACCACATGGTTCCGGGTTCAGTCCCACTGCGTGGCACCTTGGGCAAGTGTCTTCTACTATAGCCTTGGGCCGACCAAAGCCTTGTGAGTGGATTTGGTTGACGGAAACTGAAAGAAGCCCGTTGTATATATGTATATATATATATATATATATATGTATATATGTATATATATATATATATATATATATATATATATATATATATATATATGTGTGTGTATGTTTGTGTGTCTGTGTTTGTCCCCCAAGCATTGCTTGACAACTGATGCTGGTGTGTTTACGTCCCCGTCACTTAGCGGTTCGGCTAAAGAGACCGATAGAATAAGTACTGGGCTTACAAAGAATAAGTCCCGGGGTCGATTTGCTCGACTAAAGGCAGTGCTCCAGCATGGCTGCAGTCAACTGACTGAAACGAGTAAAGAGTATATATATATATTAAGTAATTAAGGCAGCAAGCTGGCAGAAACGTTAGCACACCGGGCAAAATGTGTAGCCGTATATCGTCTGTCGTTACGTTCCGAGTTCAAATCCTGCCGAGGTCGACTTTGCCTTTCGTCTTTTTGGGTTCGATTAAATAAGTACCAGTTACGCACTGGGGTCGATGTAATCGACTTAATTCCTTTGTCTGTCCTTGTTTGTCCTCTTTGTGTTTAGCCGCTTGTGGGTAGTAAAGAAATATATATGTGTGTGTGTGTGTGTGTATGCAAGCATAGAACACGGATGTTAAATGATGATGTTGATACCGCATTTATATATAATATATAAATTATAGCATATATGTATAATATATATATTTTTATACTGTAACATGTGTATATAATATATTATAGCCTGTATATATATGTTATATTAAAGCATGTGTTTATAGTATATGCACACACACGTTTGATGTAAAAAAGCCAATAATTAAAGCCAAAATGTCTTAGTTTTAAGGGAGGATGTAGTTGATTAAGATTCACCTCAGTACTTTGATTGTACTTTATTTCATTGAGCCTGAAAGTACAAGCAGCTGACATTCAGGCCCAGGCAATTAGCACAGCAAAGTGAACAACCAACTGAAGTCATATGGATCTTGTTCACCGTTGCTGTACTGTATTCAAGTGATGGGCTTTAGGAAAAACTGGATGGGTAGAATATCAAGAAGACAACCGAGAGGTCAGTGATTTGTATCCTGTAACAAGTACTGCATTGTGTCCAGAGCTGTGACACAACTTTCAAATGGCCCAGTCCACTAAGCTGAGAGTAGGCACCATGGAGTAAATACAGCCCACTGCTCTGAATTAGCAACAGTGTTATGGAATTGATAAAAGATTTGATCAGTCAGTTATTTTAGTGCTGATTTTCAACTCATCCTGTGCTTAGGATATGCTCTGCTAGACTGATTTTTTTTAAAGATATGTCACATGTTGACAGTTTTGGTGCTTCTACAATCCACTGCATCAATGACTCACCACATTCCTATGTTATATATTCATTCAGTTCAATCAGCAGCCCAGTCTATCTGTCTGTAAGTAGGTACCAGAGTGATATGTCATTGCTGCAACAGCTCTGTTACTCTGAGCTTTTGATTGGTTTGTACTAATTGTGTTAATTTCTATGCTTTCAAATATGAATTCCATATGTTGGAACCCACTTATCTTAAGCATAGGCACAGGCGTGGCTGTGTGGTAAGAAGCTTGCTTTCCAACCGTATGGTTCCAGGTTCAGTCCCACTGTGTGGCACCTTGGGCAAATGTCTTCTAATAAGCCTCAGGCTGACCAAAGCCTTAAGAGTGGATTTGGTCAACGGAAACTGAAAGAAGCCCATTGTATATATATATATATATATACACACAGGAGTGGCTGTGTGGTAAGTAGCTTGCTAACCAACCACATGGTTGCGGGTTCAGTCCCACTGCGTGGCATCTTGGGCAAGTGTCTTCTGCTATAGCCCCGGGCCGACCAATGCCTTGTGAGTGGATTTGGTAGACGGAAACTGAAAGAAGCCTGTCGTATATATGTATATATATATATATGTATGTGTGTGTGTGTGTGTGTTTGTGTGTCTGTGTTTGTCCCCCTAGCATTGCTTGACAACCGATGCTGGTGTGTTTACGTCCCCATCACTTAGTGGTTCGGCAAAAGAGACCGTTAGAATAAGTACTGGGCTTACAAAAAGAATAAGTCCCGGGGTCGATTTGTTCGACTAGAGGCGGTGCTCCAGGATGGCCGCAGTCAAATGACTGAAACAAGTAAAAGAATATATATATATATGTGTGTCTTTGTGTCTGTATTTGTCCCTGCCCCATCACCGCTTAAGTGGTTTTGGTGCGTTTACATCCCTGTAACTTAGCAGTTCGGCAAAAGAATAGAAAAATACTGGTGTAGTGGCCATAATCTAGCAGTCTTAATCAGATTTTCAAAGAGTTAAATGGCTGTTAAGAAGCTTAGGACATTCTGTACTTACTTTGTCATTTTTTACTTTTTGTCTTGGGGGACAGGAAGAACTCAACAAGGGCAGAATTTTAATTCAGTACTGCCCACCCCTGCACCCATACTGAATAAAAGAAAAGCAAAATTATGTAAAAATTAATTATCTAAATCTTAAATCCTTAGAATAAGTGCTTATCTATAGTTTGCTTAACATTTTCATTTTCATTTTTTCATTTCATTTCATCTCATCTCATCTAGTTTCATCTTACGAGCTGTGGCCATGTTGGGGCACCGCCATTCGGTGTTGCTACATGATTTTACTTCACAAATGCTTTTTAGCAATTGACATTTGGTGCATGAGAGAGTTTAATGCAGCTGCCCTCATCTGCACCTCCTGTCGTGAAGTTGGTTCATCTGGGACACCTGACAGGAAAAGGTCCAGCTTTATTTTGAAGACATCTGCATCCACCCCATGCAGGTCTCTCAGGTCCTTTGGGAGGATATTGAACATTAAGTTGATATTTTGAAAGTTTTGGGTCTGAAAAAAGGTTTGCAAGTCAATTTACCAATGAAGAAAGTTTATTTTTTTACTTGTTTCAGTCATTTGACTGCAGCCAAAGGGTTTTACTCAAACAAATCGATGCCAGGGCTTAGTCTTTTTAAAGCCTAGAACTTATTCTATGGGTCTGTTTTTGCCAAGCTGCTAAGTTACGGAGACACAAATACCAGTTGTCAAATGGAGACGGGGTACAAACAAAGACACATACACATGCTTGTGCACACACGCACACATACACACACACGATGGGCTTCTTTCAGTTTCTGTCTGCCAAATCCACTCAGAAGGCCTTGGTCAAACTGAGGCTGTATTGGAAGACACCTGGTCAAGGCACCACATAGTGGGACTGAACCCAGCACCATGTGGTTGGGAAGCAAGCTTCTTACCACACAGCAACACCTACACCGATTCGTAGAAATAATTAAAAAAAGGATTACCTAAAACACAACCCTAACAGTTGTCAATGAAGACTTGGAGTTAGTAGTCTTTGTACTTTTGGAATGGGTAACCTCAGCACACTTTGTCAATAAGCTCTACACAGTTATGGTGGATTAAGCCCTTCTGGCTATGTCCAATCAAAACGTAAGTATTAGCATATAGCATACTAGTGGGACCTATGGAAATTCCATAGAACGGAAAAAAGATTAAGAGAATCTATTTAAGAAAGAAAGGATGATTTGCATTTTTATTTTCATTTTGCTAAGTTCTTTTACTTCCAGTGACGATAATATCTGGATTTAAGATTTCCCTCTGCTAAGCAATTTGTGTTTCTCTTTTTCTCTCTACTTCTTCAACAGACTTTTTTTTAATCCCGTAATCCCTCTCTTCATGCCTTTAACATTCCTCTCTTTCTCTTCACCTCTCACTTCTACTAACCACACAAGTGACAGCGTAATGCATCAGCTGACTCTCTGCTCTCTCATTCACTCTCACATTCCCCCTTACTCTCTTGCTCACTCCGCCTCCTACTCCTCTGTAACAAACTAAAGCATAAAGTGACAATGAACAGGTAGAAGAAGAATATCAGAGATTTAGTTCAATAAGTGGAGGCGCAATGGCCCAGTGGTTATGGCAGCAGACTCGCGGTTTCGATTCCCAGACCGGGCGTTGTGAGTGTTTATTGAGCGAAAACACCTAAAAGCTCCACGAGGCTCCGGCAGGGGATGGTGGTGATCCCTGCTGTACTCTTTCACCACAACTTTCTCTCACTCTTACTTCCTGTTTCTGTTGTACCTGTATTTCAAGGGGCCGGCCTTGTCACTCTCTGTGTCACGCTGAATATCCCCGAGAACTACGTTAAGGGTGCACGTGTCTGTGGAGTGCTCAGCCACTTACACGTTAATTTCACGAGCAGGCTGTTCCGTTGATTCGGATCAACCAGAACCCTCATCGTCGTAACCGACGGAGTGCTTCCAGAGGTCAATAAAAAACCATACATATACTCTCTTTTACTCTTTTACTTGTTTCAGTCATTTGACTGTGGCCATGCTGGAGCACCGCCTTTAGCCGAGCAACTAGACCCAAGGACTTATTCTTTGTAAGCCCAGTACTTATTCTATCGGTCTCTTTTGCCGAACCGCTAAGTGACGGGCACATAAACACACCAGCATCGGTTGTCAAGCAATGCTAGGGGGACAAACACACACACACACAAACATACACACACGCATATATATATATACATATATACGACGGGCTTCTTTCAGTTACTGTCTACCAAATCCACTCACAAGGCATTGGTCGGCCCGGGGCTATAGTAGAAGACACTTGCCCAAGGTGCCACGCAGTGGGACTGAACCCTGAACCATGTGGTTGGTTAGCAAGCTACTTACCACACAGCCACTCCTGCGCCTATCATTTCCGTTCAGTTCAGCTGTTTGTTTACATCTACTTTTTCTTGCTGTCAATATATTTCTACTCTGACAATACAAACCCTATCTGCCTCTCCTTCTTTCTCTCTTAAACATCACCTCTGCTAGATATTGTATCCTAAACATATCTCTTTTTCTTTACATTTATCCCCACCCTATAGCACGTCATTAACACTTCTCTCTCCCTCTTTTCTGTCACCGTCTTTTTCTCTCGCTCTTTCAGCTAATCACGCGACACATTGGACCTTATACATTTTTCTCTACTGCTTCCTCACTTCTCTCTTCTCTACTCACACTCCTTCCCCCCTCTCTCCCTCACTCCACTTCCATCTATCTAACTAACTAAAGTATAACAGGCGCAGGAGTGGTTGTGTGGTAAGTAGCTTGCTTACCAACCACATGGTTCCGGGTTCAATCCCACTGCGTGGCATCTTGGGCAAGTGTCTTCTACTATAGCCTTGGGCCAACCAAAGCCTTGTGAGTGGATTTGGTAGACGGAAACTGAAAGAAGCCTGTCGTATATATATGTATATATATATTTATATATGTATGTCTGTGTTTGTACCCGCAACATTGCTTGACAACCGATGCTGGTGTGTTTACGTCCCTGTCACTTAGCGGTTCAGCAAAAGAGACCGATAGAATAAGTACTAGGCTTACAAAGAATAAGTCCCGGGGTCGATTTGCTTGACTAAAGGCGGTGCTCCAGCATGGCCACAGTCACATTGACTGAAACAAGTAAAAGAGTTCTGCCATTGGTATTGAATACTATTTTGTATTGAATACCATCTTGTCTTTACGCATATATATATATATACATATACACATGCACACGCACTCTTATGCTGATATCCAAACTCATGATGGTGATTGGATCATCAAACTCATCAAATGTTTTCATTTTTTTTTTTCTTTCTGCAGTGGTTTTGGTCGATAGAAGGAACTGTGCATGGACTTTATAGCACCCTCACTTCAAAGACAGATCAAATTGATGCATTGGAATTTCAGCTGGTACACTTGCCAGTCGGTGCTAATGCGGTAAAACGTTGGTGGGAAGTAAAATTTTGAGGCGTGACGCCCAGGGTAGGAATTGATCTGTTAATGTCGTTAGTACAAAGCCTGGGAGAGGAAGAGACGTGGAACAAATGACAAGATGAGGCAGCGAGCTGGCAGAAATGCTTAGCAGTATTTCATCTGTCTTTACGTTCTGAGTTCAAATTCCGCTGAGGTCGACTTTGCCTTTCATCCTTTCAGGGTTGATAAATTAAGTACCAGTTGCATACTGGGGTCGATATAATCGACTGGCCCCTCCCCCAATATTTCTTGCCTTGTGACAAGATGAGAAAAGGCAGACAGGCATAGGTGAAAATGATACACAAGTAGCTTGTTCT
Source organism: Octopus sinensis (assembly GCF_006345805.1). Lineage (NCBI taxonomy): Eukaryota > Metazoa > Mollusca > Cephalopoda > Octopoda > Octopodidae > Octopus > Octopus sinensis. The sequence continues at coordinate 5,055,157 of NC_043002.1, forward strand.
CATGAGCAGAAACCATTGCTGTGACAAAAGGAGAGGATGGAGCTAGCATGTCTTTGGACTAATATTAGCAAAAAAAAAAAAAAAAAAAACTGGCACCGATCAGACAGAATCGTTAGCACATTGGGCGAAATGCTTACCATATCGTCCGTTTTTACTTTCTGAGTTCAAATTCCGCCGAGGTTCACGTTGCCTTCCATCCTTTTCTTGTTTTTAAATTAAAAAATTTTTTTCAGCATTTCCTGATAACATTGAGGCGTGTATACATACGAGAAGCAGTTAAGGCTTTGTGTTGTGTGATAAGTGGTGTGTGTTGTTGTGGGCGGGAGTTAAGAAGCTTGCTTCCCAACGGTGTGGTCTCAGGGTTCAGTCCCACTGCGTAGTACCTACTATATCGTTGGGCCAACCAAAGCTTTGTGAGTGGATTTTGTTGGTGGAAACTGAAAGAACAGCGAATGCGATGTATGTGTGTGTGCACCCTTGACGTGTGATGTTGCAAATAAGCATTACTGCCATGTAAGTGATTTTATTTGTTTCCAGTCTACTGTGGAAAGCATGTTTGGTTACCGGAAGTATTTCCTTGTTTGGAAGCATGCGAGGGTTGGCAATAGGAAGGGCATCCTGTCGTTGAACCTACCTCTATGAATTCCGTTTTACCCCATATGAACATAGAAAATCATCATCATCGTTTTACGTCCATTTTCCGTGCTAACATGGGTTGGACGATTTAACTGGGGTCTGGGAAGCCAGGAGGCTGCACCAGTCTCCAGTCTGATCTGGCAGTGTTTCTACAGCTGGATGCCCTTCCTAACGCCAACTACTCCGTGAGTGTAGTGGGTGCTTTTTACGTGCCACCATCACAGGTGCCAGGGGAGGCTTGCAACGGCCACGATCGGATTGGTGCATTTTACGTGCCACCGGCATGGACGCCAGTCAAGGCGGCGCTGGCATCGGCCACAATCGGTTGGTGCTTTTTATGTGCCACCGGCACAGATATCACAACTACAGTTTCCATTTGATATTTATTTTGATGTTGATGTACTTGACTCAATAGGTCTCCTCAAGCACGGCAGGTCATGTGCCACCGGCACAGAAGCCAGTCAAGGCAATCAAAAAGTGAATGTTAAATGATTGTTTCTAGCATAGGTAATAAAGACTGAAATTTGGGTGAAATATTGTCTATTATATCGGCCTCAGTAATTGGTTGGTCCTTTAATTCATCAGCCTCAAAAGCTGACTTCCAAGATTGGAACAAATTCTGTATTTTCCACTGCAATCACACACCTGTGTTTTTGTTTTCTTTTTCTTTTTAAAAAAAAAGAAAAAAAGAAGGAAATATATGTTGGAGGGTGAGGAAACATTGAGAAAAAATAGTTTGAGATGAATTGTCTCAAAAAAGTTTTGACGAAAAAAACTCCCCAGGTACCTTCATATTCCCAATCAGAATAAATTGTGTGATGAACATCAAAGACGATTCAAACGCCAGTTTTTTTGCTTCTTAAAGGACAAGGGAGATAACCGATGTTACGTTTATGGATTTGTGTCTCAAGATTCTCTGTGGGAAATCGTGTGTTGAAGTGGATATTGTTATGCTTGGGGATGGTCAGAATTAAGTATAGTGTGCGTGTATTTAATTGGTAAAATATGACCATCCTTAAGTATAACAATATAGAAATAACTAATAACTGAATCCGTCCGTGTCTTCCTCCCCTGTCACTCTTCAACAGCAGCAACAAAAATCGGCCATTCATGTTGAAGAATATCAACAAAAACAGAAACTTAAGCCCCCTGTGTCTTCCTCCCCTATTGCTCTTCGACAACAAAAATTGATCATTCCAGCTGAAGTACATCAGCAGGAACAAAAACCAACCATGCCCTCCTCTCCTGATGCTTCCCAACTAAAACAGAGATCGACCATCAGCACAGAAGTTGCAGAAATTAGACGAATGATTTCTGCTTTGAGTCGTGAAGTAGCAGGACTCAGAACCAGTGTCTGTCCGAAAACTGGCAGCGAAGGGTCATATCGGAGTGCCCTGCTCAGCAACTTACCTGTAGCTCGTACAGAACCTAATAAGCTAGCTGGCAGAATCGTTACCGCGCTGGACGAAATGCTTCGCGGTATTTCGCCCGTCGCTCTGTTCTGAGTTCAAATTCCGCCGAGGTCGACTTTGTCTTTCATCCTTTCGGGGTCGATAAATGAAGTACCAGTTGCGTACTGGCGTCGATCTAATCGACAGGCCCCCTCCCCCCAAATCTCAGGCCTTGTGCCTAGAGTAAAAAGGATTATATTTGTATTTTTAAGGGAGACTATTTGTGTAATTTTTAAGTGCGCTGTCACTTGCGATCCCGTTTGTGTTCTAGTTATACACACACACGACTGTTATCAGGTCAGAATAGTGTATATACTCTTTACTCTTTTACTTGTTTCAGTCATTTGACTGCGGCCATGCTGGAGCACCGCCTTTAGTCGAGCAAATCGACCCCGGGACTTATTCTTTGTAAGCCCAGTACTTATTCTATCGGTCTCTTTTGCCGAACCACTAAGTTACGGGGACGTAAACACGCCATCATCGGTTGTCAATCGATGCTGGGGGACAAACACACACATACACACACACATATATATATATATACATATATACGACGGGCTTCTTTCAGTTGCTGTCTACCAAATCCACTCACAAGGCTTTGGTCGACACTTGCCCAAGGTCCCATGCAGTGGGACTGAATCCGGAACCATGTGATTGGTAAGCAAGCTACTTACCACACAGCCACTCTTGCGCCTATATCTGTGTTTAAAGAATATTTAACCGAGATGTGAATTAATCAAATATTAGTTAATGTATGGAGTATTAAAAAGAGACAAGAAAAATAATTATGGAAATTCTGGACATGTTTGGTAATATTCTGGTCACAGCAGATGACATTTCTGCTTTGTGTTCTGTAAACAATTCTATTTTTCTGCTTAAACGAATGCGTAGTCCCCTATCATTTACTTCATGCTTCTCTTACCACAACTTGCGTAAGTACGGCGAAGTAAAGGGTTCGTTGACGGGGTCCCAATATTAGTTTCCAATTTTTGGCACAGGGCCAGCAATTTCAGAGTAGTGGGTAAGTCGATTACATCGACCCCGGTGCTAAATTGGTATTTATTTTATCGACAACGAAAGGATGAAAGGCAAAGTCGACACCCGGTGGCATTTGAACTCAGACCGTATTGCAGGAAGAAATGCCTCTAAGGATTTTGTCCGGCACGGTAACAATTCTTCCAGCTCGCCGCATTGATGAGATCCCAATACTGAAACGAATTGTTTTTCCTAGTTACCGAAGTAATTAAAATAATATTAATTATCAGCTAATATTGTTCCTTTTCCTCATATTTTTTGACACGTTAATGAACCCCGCAAAAATAGATAAACTTTAAGTGAATTGGTTTTAGCCAGGAATCGAAACCGAGATGCAGGTTTGTTTGGCTATGTGATTTTCTTTTCTGTTATAAGCCTCGGTTGGTCGTCTGCGATTGTGGCGTAGGAATATCGTGGAAAAAGTGCACGGTTTGAATCGTTTTTCTTTTCATCAGACACTCAGCTGCTCCAGGTTCTGAATAAATTATGACTGGATTTCCCCTCCAGAGAAGGAAACACACAATCATTAATTATGCACGGCTTATAGCTGCTCTCTGTTTTGAGTAGGTATTTAAAATTAAAGAGGGCTAGGATTCCTTTCCAGTGACACTCCTTCAAAAAAAAAAGAAAGAAATAAAACAACAAACAGCTCCCACCCACCTACCCGGACTTTAACCTTTTGGTGAGTAGGTGGTGTTGACTCGATACAGCTGCGTCATTATAAGGAATGGAGAAAGGCGGCGAGCTGGCAGAATCGTTAGCACGCCGGGCGAAATGCTTGGCAGTATTTCGTCTGCCGTTACGTTCTGAGTTCAAATTCCGCCGAGGTCGACTTCGCCTTTCATCCTTTCGGGGTCGATAAATTAAGGACCAGTTACACACTGGGGTCGATGGTCAAAAACTGGTTCTCAACCAGGGGCGAAAATCAAATTTAGTGGTGCGGTGGAGTGGGGGCGATGAATGCAGTCTTCGATCGGCGACTGTATTCACAACAGGCAATCACACATCCAGTGCATCATGACAACAAGGGCTCTTCTCAATATCTACGGTCAAGCCTTAAAACCAACTTTTTTCCTTCATTCAAATACAGAACCAATGCGCCTCAATAAGATCTTCCAGGATCTAGTTCATCGATTTATAATCATTCATTCATCACTGGACTTCTTACCCTTGTTACTATGACACCGGCCGCCGGACTGCGTATTCCATTGAATACACAGCGCTCGCCTGAATTTGACGTTCTCTCTCTTAACTGTCGGGCTCAGATATTATAGTCAGTTTAGTGTTTACGAATTTGCATTCGTTCTCACCCACTTTTTATGATAGGCGCGGCGAAAAAGAAGTGTCGACAGTATATCGATGAGTACTTACAATATGGTTTTATCAAGAACTCTACAGACTCAAAGCAGTCCCTTCGTCTCATGTGTTATCAATGTGTAAGGAATATGTGAATATCTCCGCTTGCACTTTTGGGGTGCAAGTTGGTGCAATCACTTTCCGTTGCTTTTATATCCAGACTCTACCAGTCAAAGAAACACAAAACGCAGACGTAAAAAAATAGATATACTTTATTGTTTTATACCGGTGAGAATTCAGTGGTATATCTGATGTCCTTGGTTCTGGGCGCGCAAGGCTGAAAGTTAATCGATTGTAATATTTACAATGTTCAGCCGCCAAAACAGAAAGGGTCAAAATGGCGTCCGGGTGAAGAAGATGATTTGACTGCAACAATTCAGGTTAAAAGTCTTCGGCCAAAAGACTGCTGCTATAAAAACCGGAGAGAGAGCGAATTAAACGTCTGCTTCGATGAAAAGGCTGCCGCTGTCTGTCAGACGCTAATGGTCAACCTTTACGCTCCCTTGCCTCTTTGTTAAGGCTCGCTCTCCCTTGCTAAGGCCACGTCAGCAAGGCCACGTCAGCTAAGGCCACGTCAGCAAAATTCCCTCTTTCGGACTTCCTGTATTCGCGAGAGGGCGTTGCGCGCGCGCGCTGTTGCATAGGATCACTACAAATGTTTGTCCAATGAAACCCTCTCGATTTTATGATCACATGAGAAGATAATCCGAAAAAGTCGGTAAGCCTATCAAATATTTTGAAGGATTGAAAGCTGATTTTGAAAATCAGAATACTGTTAAATTAATGACGGTGGACTGATTGCTTCCTACACAATTGCAAAAACAGGTAGTGCCCATACGGTAGCTGAAAAGATCATTCTGTTCGCAGTAGAAGCAATAATATCAGAAGTTATGAATCAAGATCCTTCACCCATCATTAAAGCTCTACTTTTGAGCAATGATTCTATCCGCTGGAGAATTGACGAAATGTCAGGTCATATCGACGACGTACGAATTCAAAGATTGAAAACAACGAATTTTTCTATTCAAACTGACGAAAGCACAGTTATTGACAATAAGGCCCTTTTAATGGGATATGTACGATATTTTGATGGAAACTGTGCATTACAAGAAGATTTATTATTTGTAAAACTGTTGGAGACTGACACAACGGACACTTCTATGTTTTCTGCTGTGAAAACGTTTTTTGAAGAAAAAGAAATTCCACATTATGAAAACTTAGTTTCATGTGCTACTGATGGCGCAGTGTCTATGGTTGGGAGACACAAACGATTTATCTCTCATTAAAAAATTCCAGTTATACACTGCGTGCTACACAGGCATAACCTCGTGGCCAAAAATATAAGCCCTATTCTAAATCAATCAGTGAACACTGTTATAAAAACAATAAACAAAATTAAATCTAACAGTAAATGTGACCCTCATCTTCGAAAATTTTGTCACGATGCTGATGAACAATATGTAAGTCTTCTTTAGCAAACCGATGTCCGTTGGCTATCCAAAGACAACGGCTTGGAAAGTTTTGTAAACTTACTTAGTGCAATAGTTGCATTCTTACGAACAGAAGGATACTCAGACTTAGTCGCCGAAATTCAAGCTCAAAAGAAGAACATGCGCTATCTTAGTTGGATTTTCCGTAAGCTGAACGAGGTCTCTCTTCTGCTGCAGGGGAAAATGATGACGCTGAAAGACTGTAAACGGGTGATGAGAGCTTTTGTAGAAAAAACTCAGTCTTTTTCAAGTTAATTTAAAACTAAGACAGTTTCATAATATGCCCAAACTAGCGGAAATCGACTGATGTGAAAATGACAGAGGTATTTATTGCGACCATCTGTCTGCCTTGTAAAATGATTCAGAAACCAGATTTGCCGATTTATTTCACTTCACTATTTAACCATGGATGATTGATCCGTTCGATTGCGATCTTCAGAGGGCATACGGAAATATCCAGGAAGAAACCATCGAGATGAAATGCAATGATGAATTTCGAATTAAGATTGTCTGAGTTACCCGACATCTTATTTTGTGGAAGCTGGATTTGGTACTGTCCATCACCTTTTGCAGAAGGAATGAAACAGATTCAACATTATTTCCCATGGAGATATTCGTATTTGTTTGAGTAGCATTAAGCCTGACCGTGAACTTTTTAGCGGAACATCACCAATTTCAGCGCTCACGAAGTTTTGTCAGCGAACAGGTCGCGGTTTCAAAGCGACGAAAATATTTTGACAAATTAAATTTAAATATTGAAGTGAATCTAACGGTTTTTGTGTATTTTTTTAATGGCTTACAAACACCTTTCACAATCTAAAATAAAGTTTTATTTCAATTCGTTTTGCATTTGCATTTACATGTACAACATTTTTTTGTGTTGATTAGTCGTAATTATATCATATTTAATATTTGTCATCATTTTTTGGTGGGCGATTATCAATTAGCTTACGTCAAAAATAGCGTTTAGGGGGCGATGGCCAGGAAAAGGTTGAGATCCACTCGTCTAAAAAGTTTGGGGACTCCTTCTGCATAGAAATCAGAGCGAGTCGTGCATAAACAAGATTAAGGGAGGTAATCGAAGCTACACTATGGCTGAAAATCATACAGGGAGATAACCATGTCACGTCGGGTTTTATAATACAAGTTGAGTGACGTTAAAGGTGAACTGACCCAACTGGTCAAAAGAGCAGAGATTTATTTAGGATGAAGAAATGAAAAATGATGAGTTTCAAGTCTACATACATACATACATACATACATACATACACACATACACACACACATACATACATACATACATACATACATACACACATGCATACATACATACATACATACATGCATGCATGGATACATACACACATACATACATACACACATACATACATACATACATACATACACACACGCATGCATACATACATACATACATACATACATACATACATACACACACACATGCATACATACATACATACATACACACATACATACATACATACATACATACACACATGCATACATACATGCATGCATGGATACATACATACATACATACACACATACATACATACACACATACATACATACATACATACACACACGCATGCATACATACATACATACATACATACATACATTATTATTATTATGGCTGCCCCCTCGTTATCGAGTATGGCCATTGCACGAAGCTTAACTGTTATTGGTGCTGTGATCGAATGTGACATACATACATACATACATATGTATATGTATATATACATATATATATCGATATGTATATATATGTATATATATATGTATATATATATGTATCTATGTATATATATATGTATATATATATATGAATATATATATGTATATATGAATATATTTATGTATATATATATGTATAGACAACTCATGCAAACAAAATTGCAACCAACATTTTTTAGCCCCAGATCAGAGACACCCAGACACAGACTGGAACCTGGTGATCAGGAAAAACCGAAGATAATTAACCTCTCAACTAAACCTCTTTCAAACATAAAAATAGGCATCCTCTCAAAAGGGATAAAATTCATCCCAACTCCACGCAGAGCCAACCAAAATGAGGTGAAGGACAGTATAAAAGAATTCTGTAGAAAATTAAGACTCACAGAAGCATTAACCAATTACAATACTGAAGATGACTCACTAGTCAAACACAAAAGTGAACACATCCCCCACAGAGGAAGAAATAAAAATCTTGATGAATTCTGCAACCACATTGAGAACTTTCCCTACCACACGATGCATAAACAGACAGTTAACTCAAACTAAGCTCTACACAATGGAAGGAACTGACAGAACTTCAAAATGATGAAGATATAACAATTAAGGAAGCAGATAAAGGAAGTGCAGTGGTAATAATGGATACATTATACTATAGAAATCTAGTAATATCCATGCTTAATGACAGTCAACATTACGAAAAATCACAAACTACACCCCACATAAAATAATGAAAACTCTGTCCTCACTAATTAAAACCCATGGAAAAGAACTGACAACCAAAGAAATTGACTTTCTAACAAATTTTAAATGCAAACCTAGACTTTTCTATGGTCTACCAAAAATACACAATAGCCAGATTATAAATGAAACCATTAAAAAATCACCAAAGACGTACATACA
>NC_043002.1:5073782-5078782 GCF_006345805.1 Octopus sinensis
GTCCGGCGTGCTAACGTTTCTGCCAGCTCGCCTCCAATGTTAGTTACCGTTGCTCTATCCACATGGGCGCTGGTGGCTCTCCTTACATCCATGGAAATGTAGAAATCTTTACGTTATTAGTTTTGTTCGTTAATTCAGTTTTTATTTATGCTTCACGTGGTCCCCGTCAAGGGAGATAAATGAAAGAACCATTTAACGCCAAATGCATAAAAATCTTTCTATTTTAAACTTGCTCTCATGTGAAATCAATAAGTTTAATTAATTCATCATCTTTAGTTCTGCTCCACATCTTTACTTTCTTCCAACGAAGCATCCCTGTATTCTCGAGCCACTGTGAAAACCTCCACATGGTCGATCGATCTGCTAGAAATAGCAGACAAAGCTTTCTTGAAAACGCGTCTAAACATCTTAAAAATGAAAAAAAAAGAGGAAAGATTCATTTGATTATGCACGTTCCATCGAAAAATGTCTACAAGAAGATGGGACGATTATATTGTTGGATGTGTCTGATCGTTGCTCTTCGCAGGTTTGTCCTGCGGTTAAAACAACCACAGCAACAACAACGGCAACAACAACAACAACAGCAGCAACAACAACTACAACAACAACAACAACAACAACAGCAGCAGTCATTTTATTTTAAACTTTGCTCTAATTATTTTTTTGAAATTGTTCTCACGTGAAATCAATTAATTCATCAATCAAAATTAGTTCTGCTCTTCGTTTCTACTTTAGGCAGCCATTTCCCGACACAGAATCCACAATTCTCCGGCAGACAATAGGCACCGTTCAGCAATTTGTGATTTTCAAAATTAAACGAATGAGAAATAATGGGGTTGTGGTGGTGGTGGTGGTGGTGATAGTGGGGGGAAGAAGCTTTTTTTAACGAAAACCAACATTTGCGTTCTTGCTTGAAAGGAAAAATAAAGAAATGAAAAATAAAAGAAAACCCCATTAATTTCATTCCGAAAATCAAACCATCAGTTCTAAAATAAAGGGATGATATAGGTTTTACCATACTATCACACACACAGACACATACACAGACACACACACACACACACTTGTCCATTCTTCACAATGATCTATCTATCTATCTATCTATCTATCTATCTATCTATCTATCTATCATCTATCTATCTATCTATCTATCTATCTATCTATCTAATGTTTGTATGTGTGCGTGTGTGTGTGTGGGCGTGAATGTGTGTATATGCGCATGTATGCACACAAACTTGTATATGTTCATATAATTCATTCTACGCAATGACCTGTGTGTGTGCATATATATATATATATATATATATATATATATATATATGTTGCGGCAAGACACATTTTTCCTCTCTCTGTAGCCCTCAGGCTTTCTTCTAACGCCAGCTCAAAAAATTTACTCGTCCTGTCGAAAAGACGCTTGTCTGTGACTTCCTGTTTTTGTTGTTATTATTATTATCATTATTGTTTTTACGTATTTTTGTATTTTTATTCGTGTAACTTCGTCCGGTTTTCCGTCCCTGTGTTGTATACATTCGAGGCTTTCTTCCAGGGAATCTTATGCGCTTGGCTTAGATTTTCCTTTGGGGGCTGGCCAGATCGGAGCAATCTCAAGATTAATCAGCCGAAATTGCGAAGATGATCCGGTTCTTGACTGAAGATTGAAGGCTTCGAATGTCCCGTCCGTGTTTTTTGTATCGTCTTCTAAATGTTTCACGTTCTTGTCCCAGTTTGTATTTTTTTTACATTTACATATATATATATACGATTTCATTCCTTTACTTTTTTCACTCATTTGATTGATGGCGGCCATGCTGGAGCACCGCTTTGAAGGGTTTTAGTCGAACAATTCGAACCCAGAGCCTATTTTTATGCCTAGTACTTATTCTATCGGTTTGTTTTTATCGAAACGCTAAGTAACTGTTAATTAACATCATTATTTAAAGCCTAACCCTACCCTGCCTCTTTTTATAGGCAGCTACTTGTATCCAATTGACTTCTCCTAATGTCTTATTTCCTCCCTGAGTAAAAGGGAGACATACGATAATATTTATGACCATACCTAGCCATGAGTTGTCAACTTACACTTGTCTTTTATTCAAAATAGACACAGTTTTCTAGTCTTAGACTTAGTAGTTGATGAAAAGATAAATGAATTAGAGATGAATTACAATCCCTTACAACACTATGACCCCAATAGGCTTCATGCGATTCTTGGAAGTGTAGTTTACTCTTGGCGACAATAGCGACATGAATGTCTTCCATCATCTTGTTCTGTTAAAATATCTGAGAAAAATTATATTAATGTGTCCTACTCGTTAAGATTCTATTTATTTATTTGTGCAGCTGAAGATGGCACTACATTTAAATTGATGTAATGATTGCATTGTTCAATTAAATGGAGCTGCTTGAAACAGTCGAACTGCATCACTACTTGATATCCTGATGCTTATTTTGATTTTAGTCACCTTACTTTGAGGGGTATGGATATTACCGTACCGACTTGATGCTTCAACTTAAGTACCTAACTCAACTGAATCTCAATTATTACATAAATACACGCACACACACACACACACACACGCGCGCACGCACACACACACACACACACCACACACACACACACACACACACACACAATAGCAAATGGAGGTTTATGAATCATTACTTAGAATTTCACATTGCTGATTAATAGAGAAATGGAAGCAGCGTGACAATACATAAGCAAAAATATGTGGCTATTATTTATGTAGCCTTAGTGTTGTTGAAAAATTGAATTTTTTTTTACCATTGTTAGAGTATGACAAATCCAGTTTGTGGAAAATGAACGATTTTAACCAGTTAATATTTGGGATTCTCTCAATTGATATTGATGGAAACGTGTGAAAGAAATCACTACTTTTGCTTCTATGTTCATAATTGCAAAATACTGTAATAGGATGTCGCAATTTCCCAAGAGAAAGGATCATGTCTTCTAGAGCTATAAATGTAAGGAAATGCGTGTTCTATAGTGGGCCAATCAGTTTTATAATTATTAATACTATCATTCTTTAAAATTCAGATATATTTGAAGAGTGATGCGGTAAGGCGAGAATCTTTTATTCTTTTATGTAAGAGATTATCAGTAAGGCCTGTGTAGTTTTTTGTTTTATTATTATTTGCTCGATAGACTGTTGCTTTAGAAAGATTCTTGGTATAGTGAGGGTAGATATAAGGCTTGTTGCAAGCAAATAGAAGAGAAGAGTTCTGTGTTTGTGATAGACAATCCTTGAGAAAGATTTTGGTACAAATGCAACTTACCTTAGTAAAGATCTTACGATATCTATGATAAATTGTCTGCCACTTTCCTCTGCCGATGACCAAGCTGTTGTAGAATAAATATATATAAATTTATAATTAAAACGTAAAAGATCTTAATATACCTAAAAGTTTTAAAAAGATTACAGGAAAAAAGAGTTCTGGAAGAGAAGTATTTGTCATAGATATCTAATTAATACTTGATGGTGTGATTTGTGGGTTTCCCTCTTGACTTTGCTATAGAAATTCAAAAGGTCCATAAGCCTTTGAGCTCTTGACACACGCCTTCTTCCATGCATGCCCATCTCGAGCAAGAGAATAAGTTGGATGAAGAAACTTTTCTAAACCGAAGTCTTCGATCTTCTGTGATGTGATCTTTGCAGTGTGGGGTTGCGATTCACTAAAGCGGCTCCTTTTTTCCTTCAAAGCTTGGTTCAAACGCTCTAATAGCTGACAGTAGACTTGAGCATTGATTGTTGCATTAGGTGGTAACAATATAAAGTGAATTACGCCTTTGCAATCGCACCAGATAGAGTAGAACCTTTTCGCCATGAAGTTCCCTTCTCGGTTGTGGTTGAGCATTTTCCCTTTTACCAAGCCACTGTTTACGACGTTTAACATTTCGATAGAAAATCCATCTTTCGTCACAAGTCTATCGAAAAAGGGTGAGATGAGTCTGCGAGAATGGAGAGAAGAGCAGATGTCAATTCGAGATTTGCGGTTGCTTTCGGACAATACATGAGGCACCTATTTTCCAAGTTTAGGAATCTCTCCACGTTGTTGAAGATGACGATGAACTGTTGTATGGTTTGAAGTTAGCTTTATTGCCAATTCTTCAACTGATAATGACGGATTTTCTTCAAGTAATGCCTCAAGGAGCTTATCATCAAACTCAACTGGACATCCTATTCGATCTTCATCTTCAATTTTGCAAACGATCTCCTGCAAGTTCTTTCATTCAAGCACTTTCCAATAAACTGAGTGTATGTTTCGAGTCACTTCGGCTGCAAGTTACCTTTATTGTACCATAAAGAATTATATGTGCCTTAAATGCTCCTTGGATACTTCCATGTTGAAAAGGTTTTAATCAAAGCAATTTTAGGGTCCACGACGTCTGGGTACATGGAATAAAATCATAACATAAACCATATAAAAAATAATAAATTTCCTTTTTTACTTTTGTTTAAATTAAATTTAAAAAAATACTTTACTTTTCTAAATTTATTTGTTATTTTTTCTACAGATGATCGAATGATGGCTCTGTCTAAAGAAATAATCGAGTTAGTATTATTAAGTGGACGAAAGGGATGGTCTTATCGCAAAAGTGCGGAAGAATTTAATCTTCAACACCCTTATAGGTAACCTATTTTTTTTACTGCCGTCGGAAAATTGATCAAGAAATTTAAAGAAACCGGCAGTGTTTTGGATAAACCCCGTTCCGGGCGACCAAAGATTTCAGAAACGAGAGGCTGTCATGGCTAAAGTTTCTGCTAGCCCAAAGAAATCACTTCATCGGACATCCACAGTGTTAGGTGTTCCAAAACCAACCATCCACAAAATGCTGGTTGAGGAAAAGTTTCATCTACACAACCTACAGATATTGCATCACTTAAATGAAGACGACCCTAATAGACGAATGTAGACGTGCGAATGGTTTTCAAATAAATTGGATGAAAATATCAATTTTACGAAAAACTTTGTGTTGTTCA
>NC_043002.1:5083782-5088782 GCF_006345805.1 Octopus sinensis
AATTTTAGTCGAACAAATCGACCTCAGTATTTAAACCTGGTACTGATTCTATCGGGCTCTTTTACCGAACCACTAAGTTACGGGGACGTAAACACTCCAACACCGGTTGTCAAGCGATGGTCACACACACACAAATATATATACGATGGGCTTCTATCAATTATTGCCTATAAAATCCAATCACATGGCATTGGTCGGTCCGTGGCTATAGTACAAAAAACTTTCCCAAGGCAAGCGCCCTCAAGGCAGTGTCCCAGTTTGGCCCCGGTCTAATGGCTGAAACAAGCTAAAAAAAACCCCAAAAAAACAAACAGCACCCCACCCACCACCAAATAAAACCCAAACAAACTTGGTATTAATATTCAACAGATAACCCCGTTTTGACAGGCTGTCTCTTTCATTCCATATCAAGTGAAAGACATGATAACAATGTAATCAGGGGCCGTCTTAGTAGCATTATCGTCCGCTCCAGCCGGCAATTCAATACACTGGGCCCTATAGTAATTATTTACTGACAACAAGTCGCATCATACATAAATTTGAATCGGGGCTCTGGACCCGTGAATTTCGTGAGCAACTAATTGCCCAGGCTCTGAATGCAATTATTTCTAAGAGATATCCAAGTACTGTGTGGAGGTGGAAGCACTCCGTCGGTTACGACGATGAGGGTTCCGGTTGATCTGAATCAACGGAACAGCCTGCTCGTGAAATTAACGTGTAAGTGGCTGAGCACTCCACAGACACGTGTACCCTTAACGTAGTTCTCGGGGATATTCAGCGTGACACAGAGAGTGACAAGGCCGGCCCCTTGAAATACAGGTACAACAGAAACAGGAAGTAAGAGTGAGAGAAAGTTGTGGTGAAAGAGTACAGCAGAGATCACCACCATCCCCTGCCGGAGCCTCGTGGAGCTTTTAGGTGTTTTCGCCAAATAAACACTCACAACGCCCGGTCTGGGAATCGAAACTGTGTATATGTGTACAATACGATCACGCGAATAACGATAAACCCAATTCAAACGCTGAAATGCTGAAAAACAATGGCGATTTGTCTGCGCAGATGTTGCTTTCAAATAAAATACAACTCCATACTTACCAAAACATTGACCAATCTGTCTCTTGTATACAAACCACTTTGTCAACATTTTTTATATACAGCCACTTTGTAACGTGGCGAAAGAAAACACTGGTTCCTTTTTTTTAGGCGCACGCTCACACGCACGCACGCACGTACGCACGCACGCACGCTCACACGCACGCTCACACGCACGCACGCACGCACGCACGCACGCACGCACGCTCACACGCACGCACGCACGCACGCACGCACGCACGCACGCACGCACGCACGCACGCACGCTCACACTCACGCACGCACGCACGCTCACACGCACGCACGCACGCACGCACGCACGCACGCACGCACGCACGCTCACACTCACGTACGCACGCACGCTCACACGCACGCACGCTCACACGCACGCACAGACGCACGCACGCTCACACGCACGCACGCTCACACGCACGCACGCACGCACGCACGCACGCACGCACGCTCACACTCACGTACGCACGCACGCTCACACGCACGCACGCACGCACGCTCACACGCACGCACGCACACACTCACGTACGCACGTACGCACACACAAAGTTCCAGACAAGCTTTTTTTTTTTTTTTTGCACACACCAATATGCATACCTACACAAGTGTGCCCCCACCGACTTTGTTTCATCATAACTTCCTGAAAAATGGATATTTTTTTAATGAGGTTTTCAACCAATATCTTTCAGATTGATTTCGATTATATCGGAGTTTGTTGGGAAGGCTCTTTCGGAGGTGGGATGAGAGGAGTTTCGGATAAGTTCACACGAATAGAATTTATTTCTTGATAACTTTCTGGAAAATGGATATTTTTTAATGAAGTTGGCGTAGATTACAATTATATCGGAATTTGTCGTGAGAGAAAAAGAAAGAAAAAAAATGGTGGCCGCATACATCACGTTTGTTTTCAAAGATTCAAGTTTCATTTTAGTCTTTACTCTCTTTTACTTGTTTCAGTCATTTGACTGTGGCCATGCTGGAGCACTGCCTTTAGTCGAGCAAATCGATCCCAGGACTTATTCCTTGAAAGCCTTGTACTTATTCTGTAGGTCTCTTTTGCCGAACCGCTAAGTTACGGGGACGTAAACACACCAGTATCAGTTGTCAAGCGATATTGGGGGAACAAACAAAGACACACAAATATATACACATACATATATACGACGGGCTTCTTTCAGTTTCCGTCTACCAAATCCACTCACAAGGCTATAGCAGAAGACACTTGCCCAAGATGCCACGCAGTGGGACTGAACCCGGAACCATGTGGTTGGTAAGCAAGCTTACCACACAGCCACATTTTGCTGAAATATGTCATGTTTGTCAGTATCTACGTGTACGCATCCAACAATTTGTTTTTCATACAAATTCTGATATATTCGTAATCTTCACCATTTGAAAGATATTTGTAGAAAATTTCATAAAAAAAAAAGAATCCATTTTTCTGAATATTGAGAAATCCGAGTCGGGGACGCAGCACACTTGTGTATTATACTCACAAATACAAAACGTATAGTTGAAAAAATAAAATAAAAATAGTAACCAATAGCAACAAATATATTTTTAAATTAATTGTTAAGTAAATCTTTATTAAAATAAATTGATATATAATAGGTATTGAATTATTTTTAAACTATAGAGGGAATCGAAGGAGCAACGGCAACAGCCTGATCTTGATAATATGAAAAGAGATTGGTGTTGCTGGCCAAATAAATTTTTGTAAATATTTAACCTCCTATATTAATGTGACTTCCCCATCTTTGATCTTCAACTCCAGTATGAAGATTTCGCATTATACACAGATTAATAGGGCAATGAACAAGTCGAAATAAAGATTGTTTTCTTTCTTTCCTCTTTTGCAAACCTAGTTTTAGACATAAGGTAATTTTGAAAATCGGCTCCTTTTTTTTGGCAGTTAATTTCCAAGTGTGTTTACAATCATTACAACCAATCATGGATATGTGTTGAGGTAACTGGATCATACAGCTTATATCTAGTTATCGATGACCAAACTTTTCTTTTCGGATTTATTTTATTGTTTGATTTGTGTACTAACGAAGACGTTTGTTAGTTATCCACTGTCAAATTTGTACCAACTAAATATACACTGACTCACTCTACCGTCTGGGACAGACCAACCCTTTTTTCTGTGATAATACTCTCTTAGACTTCTCAAATATAAATCTTAGACACAACCTTAGCATTTAAACATAGTTCTCAAAATACATCCCCGACAATCGGTTACAATATAAAGTGATAAAACTAATTATGGAACTGAGAAATAAAGACCAAAACTTTAAAAAATACTGATAGAAAAAATATCTGAGTTCGAACCCAGCCTAAGGATATATATATATATATATATATATATATATATATATATATATATATATATATATAAACACACGACTAGGATATCTGAAGACAATGGCGAGAATGAATGGACGAATCAATACGTTTAACGGGAAAACAAACAAGAAAGATGAAATTAATAGTTAGGAAAAGTTTTATCTATTCGACCAATAACATCTCATTTTTATAAATCGAAATATTTAAGCTAAACAGTAACTTCTTTCTTCATAAAGATAAATATTTTTCAATTCTCTGTATTACGAAAATAGTAATATTTTTGTTTTTAGATAAATGCAAGGCTAATTTTTGCAAGGTACATTTAGATCACTCTTTAGTGTATAACTCACATAGATAATGATGATAATATTTTTTTTACATTGGCACAAAATCTCAGGTGTGAAGGGGAGGTATATAGTCGATAGAATCGAGCCAATTTAATACTGATACTTATTTTATCGACCTCGGAAGAATGAAGAGTAAAGTCGGTCTCGTCGGGAGGTGAACTTATAAGGTAATGGAACTATTAAATATGAAAGTTAGTTCGATTCTCAACAGTCTCTGCAACTTTATGAAAAGAAAAAAAAATGTAAGTTCAATGTTGCTTTCTTGTTTGATATGTGTTTATGTATGTTGAGTAAAACGTTCTTCGTTCTCGAATCTCAGGAGCTTGTAAAACGATTTGGTAACGCCAGCTTCAGAAGTATTAGGTGGACAAGAAAGAATAATTTATCATAGGTAAATTAACCAGAGGTCGCGCACATTGTCTTAACAGGTAGATAGATCAAAACGCATACAACAAAAAGTTCCGTTTATGGACATGAAGAGTTTGAACTCATGAACTATGATTTAGCAGTCCAAAACCTGAACCACCGAGCCATTTATATTTATGCTATAGTACAGTCATCTCATAGATTCATATGGTTCTTGATAATATTTTCGAAATCCCCAACCCCAAACGTTTCAGTAATTGATTCGAATTTTATTTCCCTGCTTCACATATATGCCATCAAACACTTAATTGAATGACAAGAGTTACTCAACTGTATATAGGTACCACAGGATGTTATCGTCTATAGGCGTAAATAATGGTTTCACATTTTGGCACACGGGGAGATAAACCGATTACATCGGCTCCAGTGCTCATATGATACTTATTTTATCGACCCCGAGAGGATGAAAAGCAAAGTCGACCTCGGCGGCATTTGAACACAGAAATGCCTCTAAGCATTTTGTCCGGTCCAGTAACGATTCTGCCAATTCGCCGCTTTAATAGGCATAAATAATAGCAGAACTATAATAAGGAGAACTTCGTTAACATGGAGTGATTAGTTCGAGTTCTATCGAGAAGACAATGGGAAACAACTTCAATGCAGGACATCCGAAAGCTCTTTGCTGGTGGATCTCCGATTCGAGTACTTCATACAATACTTGAAGAAGTCTTTCACGCTTCACGAAAGATTCAATGAGTTATAGGACACGCTATCATACTCCTGTGTGTGTGTGTGTGTGTGTGTGTGTGTTTGTGTATGTATGTATGTATGCATGCT
>NC_043002.1:5093782-5103782 GCF_006345805.1 Octopus sinensis
TCTGTTGCTTACGAAGTGGTTCGCTGTTTGCATGTTGGAGTTTAGTAACATATATAACTACAAAGAGGAGATAACCTCTCTCTTGAAATATAAAAGGTATTTTTTTCTTTTCATTTCATCAATGTTCAAATTTTGAGGTGGTGTTGTGAATCTGGTAATCTTAAAGAACTTCTTGGCCACAATCAAGGCCATATTCCTGAAAGTGCAACGGTTGAATAAAACAAGAACAACAGCAGCAACAATTACTACTTCAGTTGCATTAACTGTGCTGACAAGAGTTATAGGTTCTCACCCAGAACCTTCCATTGCCATTTTAAACAAACGAATAAAAAATAAAGTTAAAAATAAAAACAAACAAAATCAACTGTCAAATATTCACTAATTTAGAGTATTTTTGTTGTTGTCGTTGTTGTTGCTGTTGTTGTAGAAACACCTATTTTGTATGATCCCAATAGCTACGTCCGTCATGGACCGCTGTGTGTTCAGCGAGCGAGTAAGGAAGATGAAAAGACAGAACATATCATAATATTAATTGCAGCACCATGAATATTAACGAAACAGCTGTAACTGCGATCGTTTTGATGTACAGAGATTCTGTGACTGGAGAGTTAGCTGCGTTGCATAAATGTTTGCCACACATACATAAATAACCGTTTCCATTTCGCTCCGTCCGACACACACGGTCTATTAGGCTGATGTAGATTGTAAGATCATCTGAGCACGTTCTTTCCATATACCAAATTCCTGTGAAAAATAGATTGAAAAACAGAAAAAAAAAATCATTAGCAAATTTAGTCAAAGTTTTATTATTATTATTATTATTGAGTGAGAGAGCAGTGCATGCCATCAAAGTGACATTGGGGAAAATATACGAAGCCCAGTATACCCACCATGACTACTCGTCTGATAAGGGTACATCAAGCACATGCCCCACAACCATATATGCGCGACATGGTGATCTCATACCAAGATTAACAGCGCATGACCTTGCAGGTGGGGCCCAGTTGGAATTTTCTTCAGGTCGAGTAGCCCATCCCGCTCAAAAAGTCGTGAATTATTCAAATCCCAAAGAATCCCTCTCAACACACGACTACGATGCTCCCCCACTATTTCTACTCGTGATCAGAAATGCACATACTGTCAGCGATTAAGGGACATGCTCAACAGGTTAAGGTCAAGCAACTGACAAACAAATCCGTGGTATTGAGCAGAATATTTGCTGTAGCCCATCTTTTATACCGAGATATGCACATGATAACACTTTCAATAAGTTAAGATGAGAAGCTATATTATTATTATCATCATCATCATTATCATCATTATTACCATTATTATTATTATCATCATCATTATCATTATTATCATTATTATTATTATCATTATTATTATTATCATTATTATTATTATCATTATTATTATTATTATTATCATTATTATTATTATCATCATTATTATTATTATTATTATTATTATTATTATTATTATTATTATTATATTATCATTATCATCATCATCATCATCATCATCATCATTATTATTATTATTATCATCATTATTATCATTATTATTATCTTTATTATTATTATTATTATTATTATCATTATCATTATTATTATCATTATCATTATTATCATTATTATTATTATCATTATCATTATTATTATCATTATTATTATCATCATCATCATCATCATCATTATTATTACTATTATTATTATTATTATTATTATTATTATTATTATTATTATTATTATTATTATTTCACCGAGGCCGACTTTGCCTCACATCCTTTCGGCATCAATAAAATAAGAACCAGTTGAATACTGGGGTCGCTGTAACGACCAGTCCCTTTCCCCAAATTTCCCCATTAGCATAACTCAAACATCTCCGGCTTGACTACCACCAGTAGCAGTGATGGCAAAACAGGGGAATGTAATAACGACAACAACAATTACAACTATAATACAAACGTCACCAACACCAACAATAACAGCAGTTACAGGAGTGGAGGCGCAATGGCCCAGTAGTTAGGGCAGCGGACTCGCGGTCGGAGGATCGCGGTTTCGATTCCCAGACCGGGCGTTGTGTGTGTTTATTGAGCGAAAACACCTAAAGCTGCACGACGCTCAGGCAGGGAGTGGTGGCGACCCCTGTTGTACCCTTCCGCTCCAACTTTCTCTCACTCTTTCTTCCTGTTTCTCGTCCCCGACTTCCTACGAAACCGCTGAGCCTGGATGCGCATTCATCCATCCGTCGATGCTCTCAGTGTCGGGTGTTGCCCCTCCTCATCCGATCAACTCAGTGATTCTTAACCAGAATGGTAGTAGTCCTTGGATGGTAGTAGCCCTTGGATGATTGTGATTTTTTCTAAGAAATATAGCAATCACGTTTAAAAAGTCTTTGTCGGGATAGAACATTGTTTATCACGAATAGAAGCATGACTGACGAGGCATCAAAGTTCATCTTAGGAGGCACTAGTACACGCAAATATAAAAAAAAACTTATGTTGCATGGAATAATATAAGTAAATATGGATAAGAAATCACCGCAAAATTAGCTGTATGCTTAAAGTAATCTGATTTTTATTCTGAAAACATAAAAAGCCATTCAGTGCAGGAAGTGTTGAATTACAAAATGTTGTAAACCACTGAATCTCTTATTATAAAATTAAGTAATAAAAAAGAGATAAAAAAACACAATAGGGTGTAGTATTTTAACACAGTACGTCTACAAGAGATACTATCTCGAGAGGAATAGTGCAGTTTTGAAGGCTTTCACTGATGTATTCCTTTTAAGTATGATACACAGATTGCTATTTTAAACTAATACTGCTTTCGTATCTCATAACGAATTTTAACTGAGCCTGCCGGCCAGTTGCGACTTTGCTGATTTTTTTGTTTTATTATATCTATAACAGCTGATTGTGTCTTAGCATGCGGCTGTCAGTGAATACTTGCTACTGACGAAGCTAGGTGAGAAAGAAATATGTAATTAGCAATACCACACTGCTAATGATATATTTCTGTGTCTTTTTTTAACATTATACGTCTATAAGAGATGATATTTGGAGATGAATACCGTAGTTAGCAGGCTTTCAACAATGTATCTGCTTTAAGTATGATACGTATATTGCTATTTTGAACTAATACTGTTTCTGTCACTTGTAAGGAATAATATTTTATGTTGGATAGGGGTGGCTGAATTTAAAGACACGAATTTGTGTTTCAGGTAGATGAACTATTCACTTACCACCGAGCTTTCTCGTCCATTTTATACACAATCCTTGTGGACATTCTTTCATAGAGATGTTGTTTACGTTCACCGGATCGGCACAAGAACTGTTCACCATAGTTCCCATGCATTTATAACATGTTACAGGACCTGAAATAAACAAAAAACAGACCAACATGAAACAACCTTATATCTCTCTCTCCTAGTTTGTGACATATTTTCTACATACATATCCACGTGTGTCATCATATATATACTCACGTTCATACTCAGATTTATTGAGATATTTAAACGCAAACATACACCCGTGCGCAGAATGCACGAACACACACGTGAGCGCATACACAGACTCACACCCATACACACCCATACATGTATGTTTGTTACCAGCTACGCCGGTATAGGCACAGACGTGGATGTGCGGTAAGAATATTGCTTCCCAGCCCCGAGGTACTGAGCTCAGTCCCACTGCACAGCACCTTGCGCAAGTGACTTCTATTATAACCCCAGATAACAAAAGCCTTCTGAGTGGATTTGCTCGATGGAAAATGAATGTCATCATATATATATATATATTATATATATATATATATATATATATAGGAGAGGAAAAATTATAAGGCAGAATGGTAAATTGAAAGTAAATGTTAATAAAAATGGGTGTATGGACAATTAAAAAGAAAAAGTAATAATAATAATAAAAAAGAAAAAATAATAATTTCTTAATTGTCCATACACCCATTTTTATTAAAATTTACTTTCAATTTAACATTCTGCCTTATAAATTTTTCTTCTATCATTTATCCACGTGCGGTCAACACAACCCCACCATTTACTGATTTCTCTCTCTCTCTCTCTCTCTCTCCTCTCTCTTCTCTCTCTTCTCTCTCTCTCTTCTCTCTTCTTTCTCTCTCTCTTTCTCTCTCTCTCTCTTTCTCTCTCTCTCTCCTCTCTCTCTCTCTCTTCTCTCTCTCTCTCTCTCTCTCTCTCTCTCTCTCTCTCTCTCTCTCTCTCCTCTCTCTCTCTCTATATATATATATATATATACAGTCAATTCAAATAAACAAATAAACGAATTCAAAATAAATAAAAAACGATAAAAAAAACGAACGTGAGGACGCGTACAAAAAAATGTATTAGCTTAACGCCCAGTGAAAGAGTTTGACGTTTCGAGCATAGCTCTTCGTCAGAAGGAGAAAGGGAAAAGTCCAAAGATGAAACAGAAATCGCCAACGGCACATGTGTAGTTATATATTATATATATATATATATAATATATATATATATATATATATATATATATATATATGTATGTGTGTGTGTGTGTGTTTGTCCCAACTACTGCCTGACAACTAGTGTTACTTTATTAACGTCCCCGTAACTTAGCGGTTTGGCCAAAAAAAGAAGGACAGGATAAGTACTGTAGTTGATCTGTTTCACTATACCCTTCAATGCGGTGTCCCACCATAGTTGCAGTCTAAAGACTCAAAACAAGAAAATTACAAGCCTTTAGAAATAGTTTTGATGTTGAAAACAATGGAATACCAGAAGGCAATTAGTGAAAAAAGCATTGAAAAGGTAAAGAAATATAAAAAAAAAATAATAATACAGCAAAGAAAAACAATGGGGTTGAACCCTGAGCAGCTGTGTAGACATTTTAAGGAAATGCTTTTTTATAGATTAGTTACAGCAAGAATTTATCTTTGAAACCACAACAGTACGAAATAATTTGGCAACAGGTTTGTTTGAAACAGTCGTGGTAAATTCGCTTCCGTTAGTGATGAGAAAATATATTATTCAAGCGAGGTAAAAGACAACGAAGAAATCTTTTAGAAATTACAAGACAGAAAAAAAAAAATCCTCTGCCTCTTACTCTCTACCTAAATACCTATTTACCTACTCATCAAGTTTGTATGAACCATAATGAATCTAGTTATAAAAAGTACGAAACCGCAAACAGACCATGGCAAAAGTGAACAGAATAACTTACTACAAGCTTCTGCAGCCTTCCCACAATTCATAGCAAACATGATGTAATAGAGACAGATTCCATTCTCCAAAATATCTATAGAATGTCGTAATATTCCTAGAATACGTGGAGGCAGATCTAATGGACTGCAATTCGGCATTTTTCTTTCGCGTATAGTTTGTCTACTTCGTTCACAGTCAGATTATTTTTGGCATGTCTTGAGAACGCTGAGATTTAGATGGAATGAAATACATTTCGCAGAGTATATTTGAGATCATAACGTAAATTTGTTCCTATCATTGTGTGTGTGTGTGTGTGTGTTCATACACACACAGACACACGCTCAAATGATTACGTATATGTATGTATGTTTATGTATACTCTTTTACTCTTTTACTTGTTTCAGTCATTTGACTGCGGCCATGCTAGAGCACCGCCTTTAGTCGAGCAAATCGACCCCGGGACTTATTCTTTGTAATCCCAGTACTTATTCTATCGGTCTCTTTTTGCCGAACCGCTAAGTATACATATATAACATTATACATACATGCATACATACATACATACATACATACATACATACTTACATACATACATACACGCGCGCGCACACGCACATACATATATCCTTTATATACGATATACAGCCAATGACGTCACAAACTGAATATAATTTATCTAAAATGACATCCTTTGAAATTGGTTCCGAGAACTTTAATTGAATATAAACTTATCTAACGTTACAATCTGATTATTTTTATCACATATATGTATTTACACACACACACACACACACACACACACACACACACACACACACACACACACACACACACACACACGCACACACACACACACATTACAATACAAAGATATAGTAGAAAACTCAAGTCGCCAAATAGTGAGACCGAATCCAAGTAGCTTCAAAAAATTCTTCTTAACCACCCTGCCATGCCAATTCACAAGAATAAGCGATGGAATAGAAATGTTGCTTTTAAATGTCGTTTGTTGTAGAGTCATACATGCAGTGGCTATTTGTCCTTTTAGAACTCAAATGCTAATCAGAAAGTAATGAAAAAAAATTGTATTACTTTCTGACTCAGCCTCGTGTAAAACAAAGCAAAAGACCTAAGATAGACATCATAGATTTACATAAATAATAAAGTACAAACATAATCCTTAAACCCCTAAAAATGTTTCAGCCCGAAGGCTGCGGCCATGCTGGGGCACCACCGTTGAACGAGCTACACTAGTATGTGAAACCACCTCTGATACGTGGCACTTGATCAACAAGGGAGTTCGATGCCGCTGCCCGCATCTGTGTTTCCTGCCGAGGGATAGGTTCATCTGGAACCCCTCACAAGAAGAGATCCAGTTTAGTTTAAAAAAAAACCCACATCCACACCATGCAGGTCTCACAAGCATTTAGGAAGGATATTGAAGAGCTGTTGCAGTATCTGGTCCTGTATTTTGATGGTGATGTTGGGATCTTTGGCACCATGAAAAAAACCCCAAACAAAATTAACTGAACGTAGAAGTATCGAATATGTTCAATTCATCTAAGCAATTCTCTGATTGATTTCTCACTCAAATTACATACAGCACTTAAGCTGTCCTCTAAATTAATTTCTGACGGAATTGTTAGAACGCCGGGCAAAATGCTTCGCGGCATTTCGTCCGTCTTCACGTTCTGAATTCAAATTCCGCCGAGGTCAACTTTGCCTTTCATCCTTTCGGAGTCGATAAAATAAGTAACAGTTGAGTACTAGAGTCAATATAATCGACTATCCTCTCCCCCAAATTTCAGGCCTAGTGCTTATAGTAAAAAGGATTATTATTATTATTATTATTATTATTATTATTATTATTATTATTATTATTATTATTATTCAGTAGTTTTATTTTTATAGCGTGCTTTCACTTCACTACCGAGCGCAGCTCTGTGTGCCTTGGGTATGTGCTGTGATTTGTTGTGATGCTCTGATGGTTACTGTATTGATGTATGCAGTGCCCAGTAGTGCAATTTTCTGTATGTTATATATATTTATTAGTCCTGGTGTTTTTGTTATGTATTTATTATTATTATTACTATTATTATTATTATTATATTATTATTATTATTATTATTATTATTATTATTGGTCGTCTTCTTGTAGTCAAGGGCTCTTCGTTGACGCCCGACACCACTGGGAGGTGGCCCTCGAAGTCGCTGGAAATGGAGATCTCCAGGTCCAAATTTTTGGACGGCTCCTGCTGCTGCTGCTGCTACTACTACTACTACTACTACTACTACTACTACTACTACTACTACTACTACTACTACTAGCACAAGAGCTAAAATTCCTCAGTGTTACCTACGAGTAGAGATCAGAGTGCGAAGCTGAGCTACGCATTTGGAGGGCAATATCGCTGCTCTTTTTTTGCTGTCGTTGATATAATTTAGTGCCAGACCATCAGTGATCGAGCGGACCCATAACTAAAGACGTTCCAACAACGACCATCCCGCTTTTAATTCAGAGGCGACGCATCTTCTAGGACTACATTATCCAGTGCCCCCCCCCTACTCCGCGCCCTACTATTAAAATAATAACGTGTAATTAAAATGGTACGTTGTAATTTGAAAGAGGTTTGGGTGTTATTTCTAGCAGGTCAACACACAATGTAGAGGCTCCCTCGTTGGCACGACCGACAAACCTGTTTGGCGTAAGGCCATAAAAATCTGAAAACCGAAACAGCATCGTGTGTTTAGCTTTCAAAATGTTTGCCTTTGCCCTAAGCTCGACAGCTACAAAGCAGCAAACAGCCTACATGAAAAAGGCAGCATTTAACATCTGGATATTTAAATGCGGTCTGACATATAGGTTTTTGTGTGCACTTATACATTGGTCGCACGAAAGCTATCAGGAATATCACTTTAGTTAATTGGACTAATTGAGATATATCACTCGCTTTTCATGCGAACCAATATCACGTCACAACAAGAGAAAGAGGCATTTGGGGAGAGAGAGTGAGAGAGAGAAGGAGAAAGAAAGAGTTAGAGAGCAAGGCAGCAAGGGAGAGAGAGAGAGAGAGAAGGAATGAGTAAGGCGGGAAGACCGAAGGAAAGAGTTAGAGAGCAGGGGAAGAAAGAGAGAACTTGATAGAAAAGATGGAGACAGAGGGAGAGAGGGAGGAAGAAAGAGTAAGAGAGCAAGAGAAAGAGAAGAGACAGAGAGAAAGATTAAGAGAAAGAGAAAGCGAGAGAGAGAGAGAGAGAGAGAGAGAGAGAGAGAGAGAGAGAAATTTGGAAAGCAAAAGACTGGTGGTGGGGGAAAAGAGAAAGTTTGAGAGTAAGAAAGAAAGAGAGCAAGACAAAGAGAAGGAAAAAGAGAGAGATTTAGAGAGTTTGAGAGCAAGAAAGAAAGAGGGGGAGAGAGAGAGAAAGGGAGAGGGAAGGAGAAAGAGAGAGAGAGAGAGAGAGAGAGAGAGAGAGAGAGAGAGAGAGTAAGGGAAGGGCAATGTAAAATAAAACAAACTAAAATCCACTTCCGATAAAGAAAATCTCCAAGCAAAATCAATTATATATCGGAAACCATAAAAACATAGAAACGAAAGACAAGTTCAGGCACAAATAACGAAAATATCCACCCCCATCGGAAGAAAAAATGAATAAACAGCGGTGGTATTTAATACAATAAATTCCTGGCGATCTTTGAGACGTAAAGGTTTTTGACATCGATACGTATTTGTTCCTGTCACCATAGAATAAGAACGATAGCAATTAACAATCATTATTTATATATGTCTCTTCATCGGTTTGATCGAATTGTGTAGAAATGTCAGCAATGATCGCGCCACACCTGACATTTACCATCCATGTTTGTGTAGAAGGCTGAGACACAATAAAGACGTACGAACATTAGGCTGAGATGTAAGAGGTTGGTACCCGGTTGCTACCGCTGATCGAGAAGATTTTTGTTGAAAGTAATTTCGGTCGTGACCATCCAGTCTTTTACTTATAGGCATCAACCAAAGACAACTTTTTTTAAAACAGATTTTTAAAATACGGTAAAGTATGATTCGAGGGAGATTTGGCTACAGTTTCTAGCAGGTCTAGACCACTAGAGGCTCAGCATAGTTGTTGCTGTAAACCCGTTTGCTTATACCTTGTTCTATAGCACTTGCTTTCATGCCAAAGGACTTAATATTAGTTTATCTAATACAGGGAACAAAATCCTTATGTATTGTTTAGTTCGAACAAACCCGAGAAAAAAACATTCCAGCCTTGATCACTCCAGTCTGTTTAGGGGTAGCTATATCAACATTGTCTAATGTCTTGAGAGAAATTTGATCGGTATTGCTGGTCAAGCAACTTAGTAGAGGCTCCATCTTTGGCCTATAACTTAAAAGGGGGCACTGAAAAGTTCCTGGTTTTAAGGGTGTTGCGAAAGGCCCGGTTGGAGGCTTAACCTTCCGAGTTCTTTTAAAGGGCTTAGAAAAACTGAAGGACCGCTGCAACAAGTGTGTGAATCTGAGAGGGGAATATCTTGAATAAAATCATAATTAATTGATCCTCCTTTTCAGCATCCCCTCGTATGACACTCAGCTTTTTTTCCCGACAATGATTCCATTAAAAAATCTGTTCATTCCGTAAATTTTATGGTGATATGTAGAGTGTATTTCAAGGCAGATTCTTCTGATATTTTCCAGCACACCAACGAACATTGGTTGGCTTTACAGGAGGTTTTCAAAGTGAGATAGAAGAGTACTATTTGAACTAGTTCAGAGCTACAACGGAACGCTTGCAGCAGAATGTAACCT
>NC_043002.1:5108782-5116282 GCF_006345805.1 Octopus sinensis
GCGATGGACCCATGTTTCATCCTGTGTGATAAGTCTGTCGATTTCTTGGCACTCTGCCAAAAGAGCCTTGGAGCAATTGACTCATTCCTGCTGCCGAAAAGGTGTGAACATCCAGGGAATCCATCGTGCAGACAACTTCCGCATGTTCAAATAGCTGTGAATGATTTTTTCACGGACCCTAACTTATTTTCACTTCTTGGGCTAGTTGCCGAATAGTTATTTGGTGATCTTCCAAAGTAGCAGCTTCCACTTTATGGATGGTGTCGTCATCAATGGCGGAATGCGGTCGTCCAGGAATAGGAGCAATTTCCACCGATGTCCGACCACATTTGAACTGGTGATGCCAGTACTTGACTACATCGTATGATAGTCACCATAAACTTCTTTCATCTCATTGAAAGTCTCTTTTCGTGTACGACCTTTCAAGCATAAGGACCTGATCGCTGATCTGCATTCAATTGCCTCCATTATAACACCTTAGTCCACTTCAGCAGCCGTAAAATACACACAAATACAAGTGGAAAGCTGAAATTTACAACGTGACATGTAGAGACATGCATGATTATAACTGTTACAAGTTCCGTTTCTTGCAATGACCGGAAGTGGATCAGAGGAAATCTTTAATGAACGCCCCTCGTGTGTGGTGTGTGTGCGTGCATGCGTGCGTGTGGATGAATATGTATATATATAATATATATTAATATCATTAATCATTAATATCAATAGGGTGGCAAAAAAAATTTTGTATTTTTTTTTTTTTTTTTTTTTTTGCCACCAGCGGCCTAGTGGGAAAAAATTAAATAGTCAATAGACCATTTTTAAGTTCAACATCAACAATCAAGGAACGCCCATAATAGGCCATTCACCCACTAGAAATAACAGCCAAAGCTTCAACCGCAAATAAAAGTCCATTCCGTAAACAGGAGAAAATTTAAAAAACATTTACCCTGTAATTTCTTATACGATGCACGTTTCATCTGCTGTTTAATGGTAAACTAACCTGATTAAATTAAATCAAGCCAATCTTCCATAGGCCCTCAGATTCTTCAGTAAGAAATAGCCACAAGTCGGAACAGATATTTTCACGAGGCATTTCCGACCCTGCCAAGGTAATATCTGACCTAAAATTTTCAAATCATCGCACTCGCGCCAAATTTATCGGCAGCAAATAAATATAAGCCGTCGATTCCATTACGGAATTAACCAGAAAATTCATAATTAATCAATATAGGGTGGCAAAAAAAATTTTGTAGAATTTTTTTTTTTTTTTTTTTTTATTTTGCCACCAGCGGCCTAGTGGGAAAAAATTAAATAGTCATAGACCATTTTTAAGTTCAACATCAACAATCAAGGAACGGCCATAATAGGCCATTCACCCACTAGAAATAACAGCCAAAGCTTCAACCGCAAATAAAAGTCAATTCCGTAAACAGGAGAAAATTTAAAAAACATTTACCCTGTAATTTCTTATACGATGCACCGTTTCATCTGCTGTTTAATGGTAAACTAACCTGATTAAATAAATCAAGCCAATCTTCCATAGGCCCTCAGATTCTTCAGTAAGAAATAGCCACAAAAAAAAAAAAAAAAAAAAAATTCTACAAAATTTTTTTTTTGCCACCCTATATTGATTAATTATGAATTTTCTGGTTAATTCCGTAATGGAATCGACGGCTTTATAATTTATGCTGCCGATAAAATTGGCGCGAGTGCGATGATTTGAAAATTTTAGGTCAGATATTACCTTGGCAGGGTCGAAATGCCTCGTGAAAATATCTGTTCCGACTTGTGGCTATTTCTTACTGAAGAATCTGAGGGCCTATGGAAGATTGGCTTGATTTAATTTAATCAGGTTAGTTACCATTAAACAGCAGATGAAACGGTGCATCGTATAAGAAATTACAGGGTAAATGTTTTTTAAATTTTCTCCTGTTTACGGAATTGACTTTTATTTGCGGTTGAAGCTTTGGCTGTTATTTCTAGTGGGTGAATGGCCTATTATGGCCGTTCCTTGATTGTTGATATATATATATATATATATATATATAGGTGGATTTGTATACTTATTGCACTCACAATGTATTGGTTAAGTCAGACTTATAGTAGAAGACACTTTCACAATGAGCTGTGTCATGGGGATCGAACCAGGAACCATACGGATTCGAAGCGAACGTCGTATCTATACAGCAATACGTAAGCATATATATATATATATATACATACACCTATTTTTATGTATTTCCATTCAGTTTACATATCTGCTTATAAACACACACACACACTCACACACACACACAAACACACACATACACACACACACACACACACAAACACACACATACACCCCCTCTACACACACACAAACACACAAACACACACATACACACACACACATACAAACACACACACACAAACACCCACCCACACACAAACACCCACACACCCACACACGCACACACACACAAACACCCACCCACACACAAACACACACACACAAACACATACCCACACACAAACACACACACACACACAAACACACACCCACACACAAACACACACACACAAAC
Source organism: Octopus sinensis (assembly GCF_006345805.1). NCBI lineage: Eukaryota > Metazoa > Mollusca > Cephalopoda > Octopoda > Octopodidae > Octopus > Octopus sinensis. The sequence continues at coordinate 5,111,350 of NC_043002.1, forward strand.
ACACACACACGCGCGCACATGATTAATGTTCCTATTGAACAAATGCTAAATTGGATATTGCTGCCTAGTTTAGTATCTTCTTACACCACTTAAGTTACACACACACACATACACACACATGTACGCACACACACACACGCACACACATACACACACACACGCACGCACACACGTACACACGCGTACATGAACGCGTGGGCACGTGTAATGAAATCCTCGGTCTCTATGGACAACAGAGGTATTGAATGGTGGTTGCCGTGTATTTATCTACGAACTCTTCGGAATGTAAATATAGACACCACGCCTGAGACACACAGAGATAGGTACTCACACGCTGTGTACAGACGGACACACACACGCACGCACACACAGATACGTACTCATACGGTGCGTATACATACACACACACACATATACATACATATACGTATATTGTTTGTATCTATATATGTGTGTATATGAAGGTGTGCGCGCGCGTTTACTATAATATTGCATGAGACAAGAAGGGAGTACTTGATACAAAACAGAGTGAAAATTCATAGAGTTTTCAGGACCAGTAACGTTGTTAGTCAGAGTTTTATCAAGCAGTTTCAACGGGACCGCCATCTGTCATTAATGACCATGGACGAAGTCTGTCCGACTGGAATAGGGTTGTCTGTGGTTGAACAGGCCGATGCCTGGTCTGTCTTCTCACTATAGTGTGTTCGGTTGAACCCAAGCCGGATCAGTTATGTACGGGGGGACAGGTTGTTGCCCGTGCCGCATGTTCTTTCCCCCTCAACGTCGCTGATGGATTCAAAGGAACAGCATGCTCGTTACAATTTGGCACAGGTGTCATCGCATAAAACTTTCAGAACGATTCTGTGAACAACGTCGAATTACTTCAGAGGCTCCGACTATCGATTTTTACTCAGGGTTTTACTCCCCACCCCAGCCCACCCCCACCTCCGAATCCTCTCCAATAGCCGGGTAATGTAGCACAGATTTGGAATTGTGGTTTTCCTTTCCCTAAACGGATTGTCCCCACTCAGGCCATTGGACTGCACCTGCTTGACTGGACTTGCTAATTAACTCATAACTGCGACCCTGACAAGTGCTACTACTCTGGGTCAGAGTAGACCTAGGAACAATAATGGCCAAGAAGGGGGTTCCACGCTCCTCAAAACACTGGAACTCTTGAACCACGGTTTCATTACCGGGAGAAGTTTAAAGTCATTTCCAGGAAATGTTTGTGAGAGTTGGCAATTTTAACCCATAAAACCATCCAACAACCAAAATATACACATGCATAGTGTTTTATGTAACAATTTTCGGTGTGTTTATTTCTTGACATGTGCAAAATATGTAGCAGAGTAATTTGCACACGCACACACACACACACATACACACACACACACACACACACACACACACACACACACACAAACATACACACACACACAAACACACACACACACACACACAACATATATATAGGGAGAGTTTACGAAAAAAGCAAAAGACGAAGACAGGCGGTGTTCAAAACAAACAGATGTATTAGTATAACGCTCAGGAATAGAAAAAGTCTTTTATGTTTCGAGCCTACGCTTTTCCACAGAAAGGGACACAGAAAAAACAAGAAGAGAAACAAGGAGAAAAAAAAAGGATATATATATACACACCGATCCCCCCCCCCACACGTCATAGATGTTTCTGGTTATATTCGGCCCTTAACTTCATAACTTCGTTGCTTACAAAACAATAAATAAATCCCATTAATTAACCGGTGTTAATTCAAATGATATATACTCTTGTGTTCAGAAAAGAAAATGCACATTAGCGCAGAAAAGTCAATTTAAATACACCATCTTTGGTAGGTCATTAGAGAGTTACCACAGACTTCGCATTCGTGTCATTTATCGAAAACAAAGATTATTAAGCTTATTGTTGTTGTAGCTGTTTAGCACCACGACGGTTCTGATAGATCAAAGATCGATGATGAAAAGCGTTCAAACCATTACTTGTTCTTTTTCTAAACCAGATATAAAGTGTCTAGGACTACTTTATTCAACGTGTCCTTTCTCTTTTATAAATAATTTGATGGAGATTTGGCTGCTATTTCTAACAGATCGAACGACTACATTTTCTTGCTGGTTTACTTATATATTTCTATTCATTGAAAGTATCCCAAGGTAGTATGAGAACAAGCCTTCGTTTTCCTACTGTGTAATTATTTTGATAGACGAGGTATCATCAGCCTCCGACTAGCTGAAGCTTAGTATGTCTCGTCATGTACATACCGAAACAAAATACCTATTTATGTAAAATACATTTAAATACCTGACAGTTTCGTAGTAAAATTTGTTGACCTATATTCTCTCAACGTTATGAGAAACGTTAGAAAGAAACTTATAGTTTCAATAGACATGCACTCAAAGCCATTTTATTTACGCTTATACCACCTTAGTTTCCAGGTGCATGGTATCTAGAACTCTAGAAAGGCGGCGAGCTGGCAGAAACGTTAGCACGCCGGGCGAAATGCGTAGCCGTATTTCGTCTGCCGTTACGTTCTGAGTTCAAATTCCGCCCAGGTCGACTGTGCCTTTCATCCTTTCGGGATCAATAAATTAAGTACCAGTCACGCACTGGGGTCGATATAACCGACTTAATACCTATGTCTGTCCTTGTTTGTCCCCCTCTATGTTTAGTCCCTTGTGGGTAGTAAAGAAATAGGTATCTAGAACTCTAGAACTACACTATTCAGCGTGTCATTGGTATTTTTAATACAGTACACGTAATCTGAGGGAGATTTGACAACTACTTCCTGTAGGTAGAATGTATGAACTAGCTGAAGTTATAACTCCAGGTGTGCCCTGCTTAAGCAGATATACGAACAAAGGGGTCTCATTTGTGACCAACATGTCTTTTTAGATACCATTGGCTATATCGTTTAATGCGTCCTTCTTCAACGTAGTCGGTGGAGTGTAACTTGAAGAGGATTTGGCAGGTGTCTCGCGCAATTCGAGACCACAAGCGGACATGATCAGCTCCATCGAGAATAACAAATAATTCAGTTTAAAGACTGTATGGCTCACTGAAGAGCTCACAAACAAAACAAATAATATATAATGTTGGACACACACACGCGCGCGTCTCTTTCTCTCTCTTTTACACACACACACACACACACACACACACACACACCACACACACAGTATATACCAAAGTGCATATGAAATTAAACATTGATTGTGTATTAACATTGCTTTTATTACCCAAGAATCGGTAAAGCGTGAAACTTAGAGAGTAAGTTAGTGAAGTTTCAGGATAAAATTCGTGATATTACTCTACTTCATGATATCTATCTTATATATATATATATATATATATATATATATATATATATATATACATGTATACATACATTAACATATATACATATATATTATATACATATATATTACACAACACCACACCACACACACACATATATATATAATATATTATACATAAATATATAGGTTATATATTGGACATATATATTGTTTATATATATATAGATTAGTAAATATATTTACCTACGTAAACATATATACGTATATGTATAGATAATACATGTATACTGTTTATACACACCGCACACATATATGAATATAGAATAGATTGATAGATAAATAGACAGACAGATAGACAGACAGATAGATAGATAGATAGATAGATAGATAGATAGATAGATAGATAGATAGATAGATAGATAGACAATAGATAGATAGATAGATAGATAGATAGATAGATATATAGATAAGATAGATTAGATAGATAGGATATATAGACAGACAGATATTTTCTTTATTAGCCACACAGGGCTGCACACAGATATAACAAATTACAAGGTAGAGCTTTTCTTTTGAAGGTTTAAAAAAAAAAAAAAAAAAAAAAAGGAAGGGGAGGTCGATCAAAAGGGTCGTAAAAGGAGAGAAAGAGTCAAAAAATAAGGGGGGTTAAAAAAAAAAAAAAAAAAAAGGGGGGGAGATGAAAAAAAATGATCAATAGGGATCGTTATCACAAAAATGTCATATGAAGTGGTAAAGGGGAGGACAGTGAGGTTTACCCGTGGAAAGGAAAGCCTGCGGAAAAGACCACGTAACCTCGGTCAATGAAGTCACATTTTATATTTCTTTTTTTTTTTGTTTTTTGCAAATAAGCAACTCTCTTTTTCGATTTCTGGGTTCTAGGACTTGCTCAAGGTGGCTTCGTCATTTCATTTGCCATTCTTGCTACATTTCACCCATCTTTTTTTTAAAACATTCGCTAGACCAAACTTGCCTCTCTACTCTCACTTTCCTTTTCAAGTGGTATTGAAGAATTGATGAGAGATTGACCAGAGAGGAAAGTGTTTGTCTCCAATCCTTTCAGACGCGTCACCAGATACCTTCTTTCGCCATAGCCACAGGATGATGAAAATAGCTCTTCCGTCCGTTTTGAATAAGGAGGCGTGACAAATTGACGATAGACTCAGCTGATAAACGACTCGTCCCACACGTGACAGCAGTTTTTCGACATATCCCACAGTCGGAATTGTGGACATGAACGAGTGCGTGCAGAACGGTTTCGTCGCCTGACCGCATCTCGGGCAGGTCGGCCCCGTGTTCTCGAGCCGTGTCTGTAAGCTTACCCGACCGGGTAGCGCTTCTCGGTACACTGCCAGGCCAGGGATCTCTGGAAGTTGTCCATGGGCCCTGGCCCGAAGTCGTCCCGAACAGGCGGGTCAGGTATCCTCGTCGACGTCCAGGTTCGCCCCGAGCTCGTCGTCGTACCTCCCCTCCACTTAACCCCTATAGATAGACAGACAGATAGATAGATAGATAGATAGATAGATAGATAGATAGATAGATAGATAGATAGATAGATAGATAGATAGATAAACTTTTGAGCAAAATGTGCTACAAGATAG
>NC_043002.1:5121282-5137185 GCF_006345805.1 Octopus sinensis
TATGAATTGCTTCTACACCGTTTTCGTTAACCAAATTTTGCTTTCAAAGTATTGACCAGCCAGAGGCTTCAACAACAGATGTGTCCAAGCTGAATAGAACTCGGATCGAACTTGAGTCAGAGTATATCTGGGAACAATAATGCCGAAGGGGCAGTTCTACACTATTCGAAACCATGTAACTCCCTAACCAGTCCCCACTATTGGATGCAGTTTAAACTCATACCGAAGATATGCATAGACACACACACACAAACACACACCCACACACACACACATACACACGTACATTAGATTATGTACCAGCAAATTTGCACAAAAGCCTAGAAATACTCGGTTTTATGGATAAAGAGCAAAAGAAACTGACGCTGAGGCTTCAAATCCAATCTGTAAGTGGCACAGTGAAGATTTGTAAGACATTCCAAAAATTCTCCATCTAAGATTCTTATGTGAATAGATGCACGAAAACAATTGGATGTACGCATCGACATTCAACCAACACATCAACTCAACTACGAATTTACAAACACCGGGAACTCTCTTAACTCAAAGAATCTTGTCGCTTTGTTTGCAACCGGCTTGAACTGTCTCAAGAACTCAAATTAAACTCAAAGAAAAATCATACTACATTCGTACATATCGTTTGCTTAAATCAAGACTGCTTTTGTGGTTTGTGGCTACATGAATTGATAGATGTATGTTGTGTATATGTATGTGAGTTTGTGTTTGTGGATAAACTTGCACGTGTGTGTGTGTGTCACAATAGAACACAAGTATGTATTTATTACTGTTTATATGTGCGCGTGCATATGTATTAAATATGTGTATGTGTGTATATGTGTGTATATGTTCACTGAGAAACAAAAATGGAGGGTTAATATGCCAAAGATACGGTGCACCTATGACACATGTGTTGAAGGTCCAAGTAAAGAAAGCAGGGAGTGATTTGAGGGAGATTTGGCTGCTATTTCTAACGAGTCGAATGATTGCCTTAATCCTGCTCCCTTATTGGTTCACTGTTGGCTTGTTGCCCAGTTCTTTATCAAATTGCTCATCCGCTTATTCTCTCTCTCCTCCTCCTCCCACCCTGTTTTTCGCTCAATCCCTCTCTTTGCCACTGTCTTTATTTCATCACTAGCACCTCCAACTCCCTCGTACATACCGAAACACATGAAAGCGAAACGTATTTGTGATAATGTCCAAAAAATTAGAACAGGGTTTATCAATTAATCTCAGTAACATAGTTTATTTTGATCGGGATCTTTGACCTCAATAAACGCTTCACTGAACAATAATGCCAATCTTAAGTCATTAACCTGAATAATGAATATAGATTTAATGCACGCTTCAGCGAACAATCTGATGAACCACTAAAAGCACTAAATATTGAAAGTGATATGTACTTGGGAGTCGATTATGTTGTTGGTACTGTTGTTGCGGTCGTTGTTGTTTAGTCACCTCTACACCGGAGTAAACCTATGATCAAGGTCTTTTCGAACACAACCGTTGCAGTTTAGCTACAGCTGATCCCTGATTAAGATGACCTATGATCAAAGTCATTTTCGGCTATAACGGTATATCTGTTTAGCTACAGGCGGCGAGCTGGCAGAACCGTTAGCACGCCGGGCGAAATGCGTAGCCGTATTTCGTCTGCCGCTACGTTCTGAGTTCAAATTCCGCCGAGGTCGACTTTGCCTTTCATCCTTTCGGGGTCGATAAATTAAGTACCAGTTACGCACTTGGGTCGATGTAATCGACTTAATCCGTTTGTCTGTCCTTGTTTGCCCTCTCTGTGTTTAGCCCCTTGTGGGTAATAAAGAAATAGGTATTTGGTCTGCCGTTACGTTCTGAGTTCAAATTCCGCCGAGGTAGGCTTTGCCATTCATCCTTTCGGGGTCGATAAATTAAATACCAGTTACGCACTGAGGTCGATATAATCGACTTAATCCGTTTGTCTGTCCTTGTTTGTCCTCTCTGTGTTTAGCCCCTTGTGGGTAGTAAAGAAATAGGTATCTGTTTAGCTACAGTTCAGCTCTGATTAAGGTGACCTATAATCAAATACCTTCCAGCCACGACGTTGTTGTCTAGCTGTGGCTGAGAAATGAACGAGCTGACCGATGGTCAAAGGTATTTCATTTATAACAGCTGATGTTTAGCTACCTTTCAGCTCTCATCAAACGGATCTGTGACTAGAATTATTTCACCTAAAACCAAAGTTGTTCAGTCTAGTTGAACACTGATCAGGTAAATCTATGATCAAAGTGTGATCCAAGTTTGATATTTACAGGTCAGCTCTGCTCACATAGATCCACGGCCAAATGCTTTTCATCCCAGCTTCCTTTCAAGCACAATGCATCTAGGAACACTTTATCCAATTAAGATAGAGGACAGGGTACAATTTGAGGGGAAATTTAACGGCTACTTTTAGCCGGTCAAGCGGCTATGTAGTTCCATAGCTGGCTCTATAGCTGGTTCGAATATTATAAAGTAGTATGAGTCATTGTTGTTTAGCCTAAGGTCAAGCCTGATCTTAGGATGCTATGATAAAAGGCATTTCATCCATGACCACCTCATCTTGTTGTTCATGTACAGGAAGGACCACATAATCGTTCTACTCAGTTGTTGTTTTTTTTTTATCTCATGTCGACTTTGATTGGGCAGACCTATAATCAGAGGCGTTCTAGTCGTGACCATCCCATTTTTTCGTTTACCAGAAACATTGTCCAATGTTGCCTTTCTTTAAAACAGTGAACTGTGACTGTTTTTTCTTGTAGATCCAACGGCTATATAGAGTCACCACGAACGGCTATATGGAGTCACCACATTTCTTACCAAAAAATTGTTGTTGTTTCGTCTCATTCTAGATGTGACTATCTAGTTTTTTTCCCCATGTGAAAGGAAACCAAAACCACATTATCCAAAATATCCATTTCTAAGACGTAGGCTGTGATTTGAGGAGGATTTGGCCGTTATTTCTCGCAAGTTGAACAACCACGTAAAGACTCTCGCTTGACTGACTTTCAAGGCATTACATAGTCAGGAAACTCTTCGTTATGGGATGCATTACTAGCCTATTGTATGCTTTGTTCATACTGAATAAACTCATGAATTAATTACGCAATGTTTACCACAGTCAATCCAACAAGGGCCCATAATTACAGTCAGTTTAACTGGACTGTGGGGACCAGATAAGTGCCTAACCCAGTGTTTCTCAACCGGGTTCTATTTGGCCCTTGGGGGTCCATACAAGATTTTTGTTGTTGACATTTATCTGCAATAAATTAGTTTTACTTCTACAAAACACAAAATATTCTAACATTTTTTAAATACAATTCCTAATATTTAAAATTTTTTTATAATTTGATTTTAAAAAATATCGAATGGCTAAGAAGGTCCATCAAGTAAAATGGGCATCAAAGGGGCCCATAGGCAAGAGATAGTTAACAAACACTGGCCTGACCCAAAGGGCCAATGCAGAATGGCAAGCCTATGGGCGAGACGAACCAATGGGGTGAGAATGTACTTTATTACTCGACCTGTTAGAAATTTCAGAATTCTATCGTAACGTCTCAAGAATAGGTAAACGTGTTACGTAATGTACTCCGGGATATACCATTCCTAAAAAAAACCCAAACAAAACAAAAAACCCAACAAAAAACCAAACGAAACAAATTCAAAACGGCACGGTCACGGTTGGAATGCTTTTCATTATAAATCAACTCAATCAGACGTTGGCTGGGGTTGAACAGCAATAAGAATGTCGGCCTGCCTCTTAACAACTAGATCTGCTGCATCTCATATTTCTTACTTGGTACGTTCACAATACAATAAACTTCTATTCCTGCTATGTTACAATGCAAATCAGAAACCCCACTCAGTAGGGATACGTCAATATTTCTAAGTCCTAACCCACCGATGTCTTTCAGAAGTCAAATATAAACTTATGAAGATAATATGGCCTGCTCTGAAGTTTCTTAGAACAAAGTTTTACTGGGTTGATTACAACAGAAAGAATTCGTGTAGTGCTCTTGAAAGTGAGATTATTCCACATCATGTGAATACGTCGATTTTGATTCGTGAATCCTGTTATTCTTTATCACATGACAAGTTTGACAGGCCTTCTTGTTGGTATTTGCTAATTGAATGTATCAGATATAGAGTTTGATACTACTCAGGGAACTGGAGTGAGACGAGGAGAAAGAATACGCAATGGAGAGAGAGAATGAGAGAGTGAGAGAGATAGAAGGATAGAAAAGAGGAAAACAGAGTGAGTTAAAGAGAAAGGAGAGAGAGAAAGCGGGAGGAGAGAGAAAAACAGATGCCTCGAAGTAGGATTTCTAAAAGCTGGTTTCATACTTGAGTCAACAATCTTTTCGTAAATCATAGAAAGTTCTTAGTTTGGCTCCAAATCCGACAGAATCGATCGATATAAGTCTTTTCGGTGGAAATATATATTAATCTTTCAATTCTATATTTTGATGTTTTGCATCAGTTCTCAAGCGAAAGTTTAAAGAAAAAGAAAATGAGTAAAGTATAAATAAAAAACCTCACATACACACACACGCAACATTAAGTGTTATATATATATATATATATATATTGAAGACAAAAGGAAACAAAACCAATTTACTTCCAGATATCCAGACTGCAGACACTTCTTCAAAAGAAGCCTCACTTAAAAATAGGATTAAGATTAAGGATGTATTTTTCTTTCTTAAAAGTACTTTTCTTTTGCGTTTAAGAAAGCTTTAAATTATCTAAAGACGAAGATGACATAAGACCAATACTAACGATGGTGATTTTAAACAAGACACTAGACTAGAGATTAATAAACGGATGGTAAATGTTCGTTTAGCATTCACGTTTGTGCTGAAGACAAAGTAAGAGAAAAGAAATGGCTTAAAATTAAGAATGTTGCTTTATGGATGTTAAACTTAAAATGCCGGAGTTGTAGTGAAACTGTTCGTTAGAGTGTCAGTGTAATGGTGAAAGGACCAGCATTTTGTATTTCATCAAAGTCTTTTGTGCTCTTTCTTTTATCAAGATAATTCAATTCATATTCTTTTATTCTTTTTTTCTTTTACTTGTTTCAGTCATTTTTTCTGCGGCCATGCTGGAGCGCCGCCTTCACGAATACTTGTTTTCGATGTTAAGGATTTACTTCTTAACTGATCCTAATTAAAAAAAAAAAAAAAAAAACACTGGGCAGGTGCGGTGTTTTGGCACTTTTTACCTTAATTGAGAATTTTTCTTCACGTTAACTGCAGTGAATTTGCCTTCAGAAGTGGAAATGTGTCACAAATATATTTAAACTAACCTAAAGTGCGACTATGCCTAACAACTGCTTGGCGCAGATACGGTGAGCTGGCAGAACCGTTAGCACGCCGGGCGAAATGCGTAGCCGTATTTCGTCTGCCGTTACATTCTGAGTTCAAATTCCGCCGAGGTCGACTTTGCCTTTCATCCTTTCGGGGTCGATAAATTAAGTACTAGTAAATCACTGGGGTCGATGTAATCGACTTAATCCGTTTGTCTGTTCTTGTTTGTCCCCTCTGTGTTTAGCCCCTTGTGGGTATTAAAGAAATAGAAATAGATACTGTTGAATTTTTCCCGGCTGCTGAGCCAACAGAGCAACTCAATCAATGTTGTTAATTGTTTCTTAAAGCTACGGCTTTAAATCTCTTCGATATTTCCGAACTAAAGAGTCCGAAACGTCTGGGATTCCGATAGAGGGCAACGCTGGGAAGATATGGTGCTTTTACACCTTTTACTATAAGAAATACTTTTTCTCCATGGTAACTGCAGTGAATTTGCCTTTAGAAGTTGAAATATGCAACAAACTTATTTTAACCAACTTAAAGTTCGTGTATGCCTAATCACTACTTGATGCTGATATTGTTGAAAACAATATTATACTGGAATCAACAGAGGAGGTCTTTAACTAATCGCTTAAACTACTAGAATTAGCAGCGAAATGTTCCTAAAAAAAACACTACTAAGGTCTTTAAATCATAAAGATTCATCGGGTAATACCATTCTTCTTGAGATTAAGCAACAACAACAATATTAAACAGAAACTACTTGAGGGGCACTTAGCCATCACCACATCCGTGCATGCTACTATGTTGGTCTTAAACTATGATTAGTGTGAAAGAAAAATTAGTTTTCATATTTCAGCTTGATGGAAGCTTTATAATGCTCGTTACAAAAAGAAAAAAACAAACGTTAGAACGAAGAAAACTTTGGAGGTGTATGTGATAGACATTTCCAGATAAAGAAGAAAAAAGAGATGACTTGAAAACCATATCTAAAACATTTCACCATGATTGATCTTACACGATGCGAGATCATCTCAGAAAGTTTGTAATCATCTCTATACGGTTTGTAATCTTTTCTTTATTTTATTTTAATCAAAGGCTCCCGCAAACGCCCATATTAAAACCTCTTTAATCACCCCCCCACTCTTAACTCCTTATTTCTAAATCTAAAGTGTCTGGTAAGGATACGGACAAATATATCGATATTAATTGACTTAATAAAGGTATTTTGTAAATGAATCTTTGGAAGATTTGAACGATATTTTCCATCCCACCCCAGCTAATTCCCTTTCTGTATTCATTTTTATTTATTTCTTTTCTTACCAACTTCAACAAAAAGTCAAAGGAACCGTCACAGATTGAACTGACCGTGATCCTGTCGATTTTTGGATCTTATAGGATTGGATGCCCCTAGACTAGTTTCAATGGTCATTTGAACTCAGGTGGCAAGTTAATGATATATTGTATTAATGAATTTAATTCATGGTGCTTATTTACAGATAAGCATGTATGATTCAATCGAGTATAAAGTGTGTTGGTTATGGTTAAATCGACGCATTAGTGACGAACCGCCAACTCATCGGTTTGCAGCTGCGTACTCCTAATTAACTCACTCAGCTGACAATTTGTTCGCAAGAGTAACGAACGATAATTAAAAAGTATTATCTTTTATCAGAATTAAAGCAGCGTCTCTTCTATAGAAATTTACGTTCCATCCACTTTGTAATATAGTTAAGAGAAACCAAGCACATATTCTTATATAATTATTTCTGGTTGAAGCGGCATTCATGTTGTTCTTTAGAATGTAAAATTAATCAACTTCTTCTAACCCAGCTATGTTCCAAACCCGACCAATAATTATAGGATACTACCGAAGTAATTATTTTAATTTGGTGTAGCCTCGTCGTCAAACCACTTCTTACAATTCAAACAACGTACCGATCTTCCGACTTCTTTCTGCAACATTTTTTTTCTTACAGTCTGACTCACAGAATCCGTATTCAACAGGTTTTCTTTTAATACCAAAAAGAAATTCTAGGAAACATCAAACTAAACATCGGTTTTATTATTTTTTTCATCTACAATAGCAATGTTTTCGATCATTATCGATTTCTCACATAGGCACCAGATGCCATTCATATTTATGGAGAATAGTAAACTGATGGAAATGCTAACTGACCGAATCGACGGGAATATCAGACAAAAGGGAGTCTCTATGCAGTTGCTTGACCTGTTAGAAATATCAGTCAAATAACCCTAAAATTGCACTGTACTGTCTTAAAAACAGCTGGCCACATTGAATAAAATACACCTGGATACGTACTGCCTTGAAAAAAACGAAAGGGGATGATCGTGGTTTTGTTTATAGAACTACTACTACTACTACTACTCTACTACTACTACTACTACTGCCGAACAGGTCAACAATTAGTAACTTGTCTCCGTGGTCAAGACTTAATTTTCAAACTTAACTCCGTTGCAGGTACCAGAGGGTGACGTAGTTGTTCCTCCATCTGTTTCAGGCAAACGGAATTAATAAAATAAATACTAATCATATATTGTCGATTCAATTGGCTGCACTCCTCTCCAGTTTGTGTGGCCTAAACTTGTTTCTGGAACCACTGCTGGTGATATAAACGGGGATCACTAAAAAGGGCCAGCTCTCCTCAAGCAGAGACTGCGGCTTGGTTTCAACTACCGGTCGAAACCATTTTATTTCATTTAAACAGCTAAAGCTGCAGTTCTTGTTATTAAACCCCAGGCCATCCCTGATCGAGAAGAATCATATGCACCGGCTTTCCATCTGTGATCATCCTAATATTTTTGCATGTCAGTAACTACGTTGTCAGTAACTGCGGCGAGCTGGCAGAAACGTTAGCATGCCGGGCAAAATGCTAAGCAGTATTTCGTCTGCCGTTACGCTCTGAGTTCAAATTCCGCCGAGGTCGATTTTGCCTTTCATCCTTTCGGGGTCGATTAAATAAGTACCAGTTACGCACTGGGGTCGATATAATCGACTTAATCCGTTTGTCTGTCCTTGTTTGTCTTCTCTGTGTTTAGCCCCTTGTGGGTAGTAAAGAAATAAGTAACTACGTTACCCAATGGATCCCTATTCACATTACACAATTTGTGATTTGAAAGAGATTTGATAGAATTATCTAGCAAATCACTCAACCGTGTAGAGATTTCTTGTTAATAACAAAAAAAAAGTTAACCGTATCGTATCATCATCTCTTCTTGAAAACACAAGGCTTCTGTGCGTGTCAAGGTAAAACGAAAATTCCTTTACACGTTGCAATATTGATAAGATGGCAATCATAAAATCTGGACTTAGGAAAACGTCGATCGATTGGGCGGATTGCGAATGAACAGTAGGTTCTATATTTCCAGCACAATATATTGATTGGAGATATAAATGTAGTGCAGAGGCAGCAATACATACTATCAGTTCACACTGATTGATTGGCCATAGTGAAGCAGTATCAGCTGAAATAAATGGAGCGGCAGCGGAATCAACAGCAGCAGCAGCAGCGGAATCAACAGCAGCAGCAGCAGAAGGAATACTCATTGGCTATAGAAGATTTGCTATAGTATTTAGTGGCAGAATTGCATTCTATCAATGAACGGTAGTAATAAAATAGAGTGGGTTGTAATTTATGGACACCTTGTCTTCGATCTGTTTTGAGATAGGTATATCAGTGTAAGTTTACATAAAATATTAAAACCCCAAGGCCATAGAGCCAGTTGGGTAATTAAAAATTAATAATTAAACAAAGTTGATTTTCTGAACTGAACCGAAGATGACCGAGTCGGTAATAAATGATGACAACCAGTTGAAGTGTTCAATGGTTCGCGTCCTTGCACTGCGAACGTGTCCACGGCTGTTATTCTTCGTAATACACGGCTGATGACTCCGTGTACTTTCTTGAATGTAAATAAATACAAATTTCCCACTGCAAGTCGTTGGGTGTTTCGTGAGCTTTTAATGCTCAGTTTCAGTTTTGTTAGGGAACTGATGAGCCTAAAGTGTGCCATGTGACTGAGTGTAGTGTGTGGTGTATGGCAGTGTCCGTTGTACCCAGGCACGGGCCCGGGAACAGGGGAATTTTTGCGGAGTGCAGAACCAAAGTTTGCAGCCCTACTTATTTTCCTCAGGTTTAGAAAACGTAAATAAAATGTAATGTGTAAAAAGCAGCTTGAAGTTAGGTTCCTTCTCAAAGAACAAAACACAAAAATAAATAGCAGAAAAAAAAAGAACAAGACCTTGTTTGTAAATATTTTTGAACCTGGGTTTGAACCCCCTAAGCAAATTTCATTCCCAAGCCAGTGTATCCAGGAGATTTTTTTACACTTTGCAAGTTGGCTAATAACATCAACCACCACTCGATGGTGATTCCCTGAACAACAGCGAGACGAGCAGACGATTCGGTTTCAATTCCTGTGTGGAATTATATAATATTTATTTCTTTATTGCCCACAGGGGGCTAAACATAGAGGGGAAAACAAGGACAGACAAAGGGATTTAGTCGATTACATCGACCCCAGTGCGTAACTGGTACTTAATTTTATCGACCCCGAAAGGATGAAAGGCAAAGTCGACCTCGGCGGAATTTGAACGGAATTATATAATATTGTATATTGTATGATAGTGAAGGTGAGTGACATGGCGGTTACGGTGTTAGATTCATGATCGTGAGATCATGGTTTCGATTCGCAAACCCGCTGTGTGCATTGTGTTCTTGAGCAAGACACTTTGTTTCATGCTGCTCCAGTCCACTCAGCCGTAAAAGGGTAACTTTGCGACGGATTGGCGTCCAATGGTGAGATGGCGACGCAGGGAAATCACCGGAACGGAAATTTCGCGAGCCACGTTTTGGCTTTTATCGATCGAAAGGATGAATGGTGAATCCCGGCAGGCTGGAATTAGTTGTTCCACCACGCCGTTATAATTTCATTTCTTTTGAAGTGCGAACCCATGTCAAGAAAGGCATGAACACCACGACATTTACTTTCATATTGATTAATAGAAGACGCTGGGTCATATTGCTTCGGAAATTACTGCTGGACAATATAACAACATCATCATCGTCAACAGCAACATCTGACAGTTGATGACCCTGACCGAGCAGGCGTATGATAAAAGATAATCTAGCATTACCACTCTAATATTTTCGTGGATAGTGTACCTTGGAAGACACTATCCAATGAGTGAGAGAGATTGGAACTTAGGACTTTCTTACTGTAATGTGGGTTCATCTGGTGTCTCACATAAATATTTGTTTAAGTGTTCTTTGAACACACCCGCGTACATACAACGGAAACAGAAAATATGTATGTGTGTATGTGTGTGAGTGTGTGCGAGTGTGGGTGTATACAAGACACGACTGTCTGGTTTTGATCAACATGAAACCTCAAGCCTGCAATTAATCCACTGAACGAACTTCATACAACCAATATTATATACAAATATCAATGTAAATGAGAAAAAGTTGTAAACTTCACGACTAAAACTGTCACATTGGATGCATATGTACGATAGTTTCTCAATGATTGATCATGTGTATACTAGGATCGATTGCAACATATTCAATAAGGAAC
This sequence comes from Octopus sinensis, assembly GCF_006345805.1. Taxonomy (NCBI): domain Eukaryota; kingdom Metazoa; phylum Mollusca; class Cephalopoda; order Octopoda; family Octopodidae; genus Octopus; species Octopus sinensis. The sequence goes on from NC_043002.1 coordinate 5,132,196, forward strand.
ACGAAACAACCACTACATAGAAAAACAAAATTTGATGTCATTGCCGTCAGATATAGAATTCCACGAGAAATATAGAATTTAACAATAGTAGCGTTATTAATGGTAAAATACAAAGCAAACACAACAGTATTGTTATAGAACCCGTGAAATAAGCTATGAAAGTAAGCAAAGACTTAATCGTTAAACGATATTAAATCTGCCGATGATGATTTTACGAGTTACAACTTATTTTCCATGATCCCTTGTGGCCTTCTGCAAAATGTAGCGAAGCACCATGATCATAATTTCAATCAGAGTGTAAGGCCAAGAAAATATCGAAGCATCAGTGAAATTAAGAACGCCATTGCTCCAGACTAAAACACACGAGACTAATTAGGAGATATGAAAAATCTTTAATAAAAAAAAGATTAAACTCGAAAATAATCATATCTATACTATGGCGTGTTTCAAAGAAAAGCTGTTCTGCACACAACACACACACACACACACACACACACAACACACACACACACACGCACATACACACACACACACACATACACACACATACACACACAGATATAGGCACATATAGATACATACATACAGATAGAGAGAGGTACACACACACACACACGCACACACATTCATACGCTCAGACACACACTCGTTTGATTCATGGCAAATTATCTTGTTATCGAGGATTTAAAAGTCTTAAGTGCCTATCTAATCAAGCGCGGTTTAGTCCATATGTTCATAATGGCACGCAAAACCCGATAGCAAACCGAGTCAGCAGTTAACTTAAATCCACAAACACTCTCTCTTTATCTCTCTCTCTCTCTCTCTCTCTCTCTCTTTCTGTCCCTTGCTCTCTCTCTCTCTCTCTTTCTGTCTCTTTCTCTCTCACATACACACACGCACAACACACACATACACTCTCTCTCACACGCACATACACTCTCTCTTACACACATTCACATACACATTCATGCTCATATATATATATATAACACACACACACACATATACACATACACACTGTCTATCTTACGCACACATTAACACGCATGGACACAGATACACCTACACGCATACGCACGCACACTGACACAGGCACACTGACACACACACACGTTTCGCTACACTAGCCAGTCTTGTCTTGGATAGTGTTTCTGAAAATGGACATGAAAATCCTGAGCAACGGAAGGCTGTAAGGCTGGAGTTATAACTAAAATGCTAAATATTAATCAATCATACAGCATTAATTAAAAAAAACACTTGTTAATAATAATAGTTATAATCCACTACTACACCACCGCCTATCTACCTACCAATCTACATATGATATATATACAGGGGTTGGACAAAATAATGGAAACACCTAGCATCATAACATCATAATTTTGAAATATTTATAAAACCGCCAAAAGCTTGTTTATGTTTGTTTTTGATTTATTATTAGTGTTCTTAATATGATTAGCTAAAATTGCTGTTTCTTTTCAGATATCATTAGAAAAAGGTAATTAAAATTCATTAAAACGACAAATCTATCGGACTTTCAAAGAGGTCAAATTGTTGGTGCTCGTATGGCAGGCGCTAGCGTAACGAAAACAGCCGAAATGTTTGGTGTATCAAGAAGTACTGACTCGAAAATAATGACAGCCTTTGAGAAAAAGGGAAAACTTCCTTGATGAAATAAAACTCCAGAAGAAAACCAAAACTTTCAGATAGGGCCCTTACGCGAATTGTTAGAAAGGATCACAAAAGTACAACTCCCAAAATTACTGCAGAGATTAATGACCACCTCCAGAACCCAGTTTCCACAAAACCTGTTGGCCAGGAGCCGCACAAAGCAGGATTTCACGGGAGGGCTGCAATCAGAAAACCACTACTTTCAAAAACAAACGTTGCAAAATGTTTAGAGTGGAGTAAACACTACAGAATTGGTCCCTAGTGCAGTGGAAGAATGTTATTTTCTCGGACGAGTCATATATACCTGTGACAATTATTCAGTAGCCAAGATAAAACTCTGAGTTTCGGATGCCGAGGTGGAAATCCACGCCACCATCTCTTCGGTTATCTGGCCGTGGATTTCCACCTCGGCAGCCGAAACTCAGTTTTATCTTGGCTACTGAATAATTGTCACATATATTTACAGATAAATTCCTCTATTTACATAATATTGAGGTCTCTTTCTTTCTTTTGTTATCTTACCGTTTTTACCAATATATATATATATATATATATATATATATATATATATATATATATATATATATATATGTAGGTCCCGGGTTGAGTCGGGGTTAACCTCAGTAAATAAGGTACTCAATACATAGCAGAGTAAATTAATTTATTTTATAGAAGAGCTTCTACAGGACTAGAACTGTTTCATTCAAATGAAATCATCAGGAAGCATTTGAATGAACAGTTCTAGTCCTGTAGAAGCTCCTTCTATAAAATAAATATATATATATATAGATATATATAATTAATAAAAAAAAGACGGAGAAAAAGTCAACAAAAAAAAACACAACAACGCGAGGACTTGGTATATGCAATGTATTAATACGTGTGTCTGTAGAGTGCTCAGCTAATTTCACATTGATTTTTGCCTTCAGTGGTGTACTGTCGCCAAAAGAGGTTTAGTATCCAATGAGCCTTGCCAAATCGCTAACGTCCAAACGGCTACGCCCAATCGTCTCGCTCTGTCCGTTGCAACAGAAGTGGAGCTTAAAGACGACTCAAGAATCAGGCAGTGATGTTAGTGCTTTTGAACTGGGCGACGAATTAGGTAAGAACAGATAATGAAGGCATGTAGGCTTAGAAGGGAAACCTGTGAAATATATTTGTTGCGTGAACAGCAGCCGCTCCCTAGAATGAGAACGAAAGAGGGAGAGAGAGAGAGAGCGAGAGAGAGAGAGAGGGAAATGAAGTAGAAAGATAACAAAAAATGTGTGCACGTGTGCTTATATGCGTGAAGATGAGAGAGAAACTGAGAGCTGAAGGCTAACCATAACAACTCAGCAGAGCTCCCTATTTAGAAAGTTATAAAACACGGGGAAGCGAGTGCATGTTATCAGTTATAATGACCCTTCCCCCACCCCTACCGTCACATATTAATAGAATAAAGACTCCCACCGCCTCCTCACCTCTTCAGGTGAAACCAGAAACCGTAGGATATGGTATTTATCTTATGACGTTTGGTGAAGGATAGAATGAGGTTTTAAGTGAGAAGCGTTGAGACAATGCGTTTTACTACCGCTGCACGTGAGCCACATGCGTGTATATTTGTGTGTGTTTATATGTGTGCAAAGATAGAAAGAATGAGAGAGAGAGGGGGGGAGAAGGAGAAGGAGGAGGGAAAAGTGGAGTCGAACTTAGTAGCGTGGATGAGAATGAGAGAGAAAGAGAAAGGGTAAAAGTTGGAAGAAGAGAGAGAAGTTAAATGAGAAAGTGAGAAATAAAAAGTAATATATATATTGAGAGAGAGAGAGAGAGAGAGTGAGAGAGAGAAGGGGAGAGAGAGATTGTGAGAGAGACAGAAAGAGAGGAGAAATATAGATAGAAAGACATACAGATAGATAATCGATAGATAGAGAGAGAGAGAGGAGGAGAGAGAGAGAGGAGGAGGAGAGAGAGAGAGAGAGAGGAGGAGAGAGAGATGTGTGTGTGTGTGAGAGAGAGAGAGAGAGAAAGAGAGGAGAAATATAGATAGAAAGACAGATAGATAAATCGATAGAGAGAGAGAGAGAGAGAGAGAGAGAGAGAGAGAGAAAGAGAGAGAGGAGAGAGAGATTGTGAGAGACTGAGAGAGAGACAGAAAGAGAGGAGAAATATAGATAGACAGACATACAGATAGATAAATCGATAGAGAGAGAGAGGAGGAGAGAGAGATTGTGAGAGACAGAGAGAGAGAGAGAGAGAAAGAAAGAGAGGAGAAATATAGATAGAAAGACATACAGATAGATAAATCGATAGAGAGAGAGATTGTGAGACAGAGAGAGAGAGAGAGAGAAAGAGAGGAGAAATATAGATAGAAAGACAGATAGATAAATCGATAGAGAGAGAGAGAAGAGAGAGAGAATCAATGAGAAAGACAAAGACAGAGAGAGAGAGAGAGAGAGAGAGAGAATCGCAGATAGACTGATAATAACAGACATAGAGAATTAGACTTCTAAATAGATAGATTGAGAGACAGGTAGAGAGAAATATAGGTGAATAGATAGACAGATAAATGGAACGAGAGGGGCTGTAGGAGAAAGTGAGAGAAAGAGAGCGAGAGAAAGAGAGTGGGAGAGAGTGAAGAGTGGGGCATTTTGGGTCATTTTGATAGGAAACCAATTGAAGATAAGATGAAAGAGAATGAGAGATAAGAGGAAGAAGAACAAAGAAGAAGAAAATTCGAAAGATGAATGATGGCATGGAAGACCCACGAGGGACACACGTTTTGGATTTTCTTTTCAGTTTGTGCGTTTATGGTGATGTATGTGTGTGTGTGTGTGTGTGTGTGTGTGTGTGTGTGTGTGTGTGTGTGTGTGTGTGTAGCTTTATTTCTTTCAGTCATTAGACTGCGGCCATGCTGGGACACCGCCTCGAAGAACTTCTAGTCGAATTCTGAATCGACCCCAGGACTTAATCGAGCAACTCGACCCCGGGACTTATTCTTTTTGTAAGCCCAGTACTTATTCTATCGGTCTCTTTTTGCCGAACCGCTAGGTAACGGGGACAAAACAACCAGCATCGGTTGTCAAGCATTGCTAGGCGACAAAACACAGACACACAAATACACACCATACCAACTTACATATATATATAAGTATATATATATATATATATATATATAATATATAACATATTACGACGGGCTTCTTCAGTTTCCGTCTACCAAATCCACTCACAAGGCATGGTCGGCCCGGGGCTATATATATACATATATATATATATATAGTCAGCAAAATTTAGGACTATTTTAAGAAGTCTGGTACTTATATAGATATATGTTTATGTG
>NC_043002.1:5142285-5147285 GCF_006345805.1 Octopus sinensis
GATCAATAACCTGTATTTCGACCAAACACCTTTCTCCCAGCTTCTCTGCATCACTCTTCATCGACGTATATACACCAACTGGGCTAAATTTGGCTTAGGAAATACTTTCATTCTTGTGAAACCTTAGTGTCTTTAAAATTCCGCTTATAATTATTTAAGGACCGTTTTTGTTATAGACTCTTTTTATACATTTACAAATTTGCCTTTTATTCTTCTTTGTTTTATCTTCTTATTTTTTTGTTTCTCGTATTTTAGCTTACATTTTTCTTATATGGAGCTTAGGGTGTCCATAAAGTCTCTTTACAATTTTAAAATGTTATTACAAAAGCAGTTGACAAGATATCTGAACCAGATTTGTTTTATTGTAAGAATTGTTTGTTAAAGTTTTTTTAACTGTTATTTAATAGAACTCAATATAGGCACCATTAGTTGCGCAAAGCACATCATGACGGTACTCGATTTCTTGCCATCTTCATTTTGCCACCATTCCCATAGCAAGGAACACCTAGTTTTGCATCCCATTTCCTTTTCTTTCTTTCTTTCTTTCTTTCTTTCTTTCTTTCTTTCTTTCTTTCTTTCATGAATTCCCTTTGATCTTCCTTCTCTACTCTATTTCCCTTAAACATACACATGTATGATGGCTCGATTTGTCTGCTTTTAATCGTACGTAAACTTACATACATCTCTCTCTCTCTCTCTCTCTCTCACACACACACAACACACACACACATACACACACCGTTTATCTTTTTATCCTTTACTGTTTCAGTCATTAGGCTGCGGTCATGTTGGGGCACCGCTTTGAAGAACTTTTAGTCGAAAGATATCGAAGCCAGTACTTATTTTTTGGTAAAACCCAGTCCTTATTCTGTTGGTCTCTTTTGCCGAACCGCTAAGTTACAGGGACCTAAACAAACAAATAGCGGTCGTCGAGCGGGGGTGGGACACAAAAATACACGCAAAAACACATGCATATACGCCAGGCTTCTTTCAGTTTCCGTCTAATAATTCCACTCATAAAACTTTGTTTTGCCTGAGTCTATAGAAGACAGTTGCTTAAGGTACCTCGCAGTGGGACTGAACTCTGAACCATGTGGCTGGGAAGCAAACTTCTTACCACTCAGTCACAGCTTATATATATAAACTCTGTGTGTGTGTCCGTGTGTGTGTGTGTGTGTGTGTGTGTGATATATATATAAAACTCCAAGAAAGTTAGAGGCTGTGAATCCAACCCACTAAGGGATAATATCTATCCAATATACTGGTGGTAGAATACCCAATTATTAATACACAAGTGCTTTTTATTGCATTGCAATTACATTACCTAGTGTATTAAATGGATGAGGGTAAAGAGATATTTTACCATTAATTTATATCGCAAATAAGAAAATGGAGGGGATCAATGGGTGGTTCATCAACTTTTAGACATTATTTTATGTCAACTTATTTATTTATTTACTAAACTGATAATTACAATAATATACATATAACATATTATGCTTTACATATAAGATATAAAATGTATTAATATAGAAGGATACCAGTAATTATTATAAAATAACTAACATGAATAACACACATCTATATGCGCGCGAGCACACACGTGCACACAGACTCACACATACACAAATCGGACCCAGAAGTTATTTAGCAACTGTACACTCCCTTATACTGCCTCTTCACACAAAATGTACACAATAACTACAGAATACAATCAATTATGGATACAATTAAGCAGCACACAATTAATTTCTTCAGGTAATTAAAGGTAATTTATTTTAGTGCTGTCGAAGAAATGTTTGCACTATGCTGTACCTCATAAATCAAAAGCGAATAAAAATTTAAAAAACAGAGACCCATATATCTAAGGGACATTACTCCTTTGAACAAAAGCAATTTTGGGAGATAATCACGCTTTTGTTAATCACAGTGGTTATTAGAATGATTAGTGTCAATGGTTTGCTGTATTGAGTTACTTCCCTGTATACTTCTATTATCAAAATTGTTGCCTCTCAGTGTGTGTGTGTGTGTGTGTGTGTTGTGTGTGTGTGTGTGTGTGTTTGATCTTTTTTTTCAGAGGAAATTTTATGCAGAAATTGAATTCTTTGAAGTCATAAATTTATCGATGATTCTAAATATATATATATCTAGATACATGCTGACGCGTCATCACATGTGTAGTGTGTGTTTCTGTCTTAGATTTTATTCGTTTATGTACTTGTAACTTGCTTGTCTGCTCGCTTAAAATAGAGATCGATGGAATTAATTGATGACTAATAACAATTGATTTAGAAGAACCCTTTCAAGGCAGAGCTCTATGTTTGCAGTTCTATGACTGTAACTAGGAAATGATTGAAACTGTATTATATTTCCAACAGTTTCGTCCGTGCTGCACCATCAGCTGCATTTTGTGTTCTTGGGGTGTGTCTATGCAGCGTTGTCTTACCTGGAATATTTATACTCAAATACTTTGTTATGGGGTTTATTTCCCTGCTGCTCCAGTTACTTTCGTTGGGGGTTACCTTGTTATTGTGTACTTATGAACTATGGTGAGTTGTGCTCTTTGGTTGGATGTTGATACGTAAGCCGTTATACGTTATTACTCGGAGTATATGCTTTGTGGCTTGTGTTATTGAGTGGTAATGCAGTAAGTACATTGTGGATTGTGTGAGTTGTTGGTACTGTGTAGGACGAACGGAAACGTCGGGTGCTAATAATTTATGAGTATATATGATATTCTTATGTTAAGGAATGACTGCAAAGGGTAGTGCTTCCCAACTTTATTCTGTCCTGCAACCCTAAAGAAAGGCTTGATTAATTTTTGCACCAGATACAAGAATAATATTACACATTTAAATATAAGTTTTCTAATTACTAATATATATTTTCTAGTTGAATGATATGCAATACTGTAGGGGAACAAATTGAGATAAAACATAAACTTTTGATTCAATGTACAAAATACAAAACTAAGTTGACGAATGCAAAAGAAAAAAACTGTCAACAGTGAAATTAACCAAAATTATGAACAGAAAATTCAATGATTTTGTTTTTTCGTGACTATTCTCATTCATGACTCTACCTATTTCTTTACTACCCACAAGGGGCTAAACACAGAAAGGACAAACAAGGACAGACAAACGGATTAAGTCGATTATATCGACCCCAGTGCGTAACTGGTACTTAATTTATCGACCCCGAAAGGATGAAAGGCAAAGTCGACCTCGGCGGAATTTGAACTCAGAACGTAACGGCAGACGAAATACGGCTACGCATTTCGCCCGGCGTGCTATCGTTTCTGCCAGCTCGCCGCCTTATTCATGACTATACCGAAGCGTGGAACATTCCTGTTGATTGCAGTCCTCAGGTATGTTTTTGAATAGACTTTGTCTTTATTGACTTAAGAAAACTGAATCTAGATTCACACACGTTTGTCATTGCAAAAGAAATGAGGATGAAGTTCTTTGAGATTTCAAAATCAAACCATATAAATGTGGAATGATAGAGATTAAGGTGTACTTGATGTAATAAAGGTATCCTTTAAGAGTTAGGTTATGCATTTATTCTGGAAAGTACATAATTTCTATTTTTGTTGCATCACCTGAAATGTCCCCTTGCCCTTTCAGGGTGTGCAGGTAGGCCAAATCAGGAACCCTCTCGTAGAAGATATGAATTTTGTAGGGTGTGGGAATTGTACTAATGAAATGAAAGTATATATAGAATGTAGCTAGCAGGGCTACCTTACAAACATTTTCGTATGGTATTATCCTCTAATTAAATCTGCAATTCTTAATCCGAGGGGGTAATGGAATTTCGAGATTCCAAATTGTATTGTGGAGATTCCAGAAAATTGATTTTAGTTTGAAAAATTCTTTATTATTAATAGAACTGTTTTTGCTAGATTTATCACCAGATGCTAATGTTAAATTAATGCAAGTTTGAAAATGCTATGAAATTAATTGTATCTATATATGGTTATTTTATTCTTATCTTTTCCTATGTGTTGGAGCGAGTAGAAAAAGTAAAAAAACAGGATGGAGCGGAAATAAAGGCGGCAATGAGCCGCTCTCCGGTTATCTCTCTGCGACCTCACCTGGAATTTGCATCACCGGTCTGGAACCCCTATCTTGCCCAGGACATCAATCGTCTGGAAGCCGTTCAGTGACGTGCAACCAAGAGAATACACCCCATCAGGCATTTGCCTTATTCTGAACGCCTTACTTCCCTGGGCATGGATACATTGAAACTCCGACGTCTGGCAGCTGACTTGGCAGACACCCATGAAATTATTAACCATCTTACAAACAATAACTCTGAGCACCTTTTCAAACTCCACCCGTCTAACACCCGTGGACATGTTTACAAAATCAGAAAACAGCATAGCTCCCATGATTTTAGGAAACATTTTTTCCCACTGAGAGTTGCTGAAGCATGGAACAAACTGCCGGCATCAGTTGTTAGTTGTCGGAGCACTGCATCCTTCTAAACTTCCATGTTTCCTGAGATTCGACAACACTACACCTGATTTTCTCCCCTCCATACACATGCAAGCATGTATCTGACTCATACATTGTTCGCTTTCCAGACATTTGTACATTACTGCATATGCTTTATACGCACTTTTGACAAGTTGTGGTGCACCTGAGCACTGTATACAATAATTTCATTATATTATATTATTTTTAAAGGAATTCAACCACAAACACAGTTTATTCTCGCGAACCAAACTGTGAACCTTTCAGTTAGCAGACTATAACTGCCAAATTAGTTACCGGTCTATACAACAAATTGGGAGCCGAAATGCGATCATTCGAACTGCTGCTAGAAATAACAGCCAAATAGTATTAAAATAATATTTTACTGTTTTAAAAAAGGAAGGATGCATTACATGATGTGATCTCTTAATCTCCGAAAAAATATAATGAGTTTAATTAATCGGAACTTCTCTGGCCACAAACCCATTCGATTAAATTTCACTTGGACTAAGCAATAACACACAC
>NC_043002.1:5152285-5167285 GCF_006345805.1 Octopus sinensis
TCAGAACTAAATTATGGCACTCCGTCGGTTACGACGACGAAAGTTCCAGCTGATCCGATCAACGGAACAGTCTGCTTGTGAAATTAACGTGCAAGTGGCTGTGCACTCCACAGACACGTGTACTCTGAACGTAGTTCTCGGGAGATTCGGCGTAACACAGAGTGTGACAAGGCCGGCCCCTTGAAATAAAGGTACAACAGAAACAGGCAGAAAGGATGAGAAAAAGTTTTGGTGAAAGAGTACAGCAAGGTTCGCCACCACCCCTTGCCGGAGCCTCGTAGAGCTTTTAGGTGCTTTTGCTCAATAAGCTCTCACAAGGCCCAGTCTGGGAATCGAAACCACGATCCTACGACCGCGAGTCTGCTGCCCTAACCATTGGGCCATTGCACCTCCACCACAACTAAATATTACAGGGCATTCTGCCCAATGCTCCTGGCTTATTCTACTGATTCCTTGTTCTGCTGGTCAGTAATATTCCACGCGTTGTTTGTGTAAGCTGAAGACTTAAATGTAAATGACAGTGGGACATCGAGGTTATGTCTTGTTAACTACTTCGTTTGTTTCATTTGAGAGATCGAATATTATCAGATTCGATGAAATATATCTCGTCAACTCTGGAAGTCGAATTTAGAATAAGGAAATACAACTCCGGGCATAATAATGATAATAATGATATCATAGTGTATAGTGCTCAGGCACTCTACAACTCATCAAAGGTGCATGTTTAGTACATAGAATTATATACAAAAGTCAGGAAAGTGAACAGTGTATGAGGTATGATATACACGTGTACATGTGTATGGAGGGGGATATCAGGTGTAGTGTTGGCGAATTTCAGGAAGCATGAAGGTTTTAAAGGATGCGATATCTCGGCAACTAACAACTGATGCAGGCAGTTTGTTCCATGCTTCAGCAACTCTGAGTGTGAAAAAATGTTTCCGGAAGTCATGGGGAGCTGTGCTGTTTTCTTAATTTGTTGGCATGCCCACATGTGTTAGACACATGGAGCTCAAAAAGGTGCTCAAAGTGGTTGTTGGCACGATGGTTAACAATTTTGTGGGTGTTTTCCAAGTCAGTTGCCAGACGTTGGAGCTTCAATGTATCTATGCCCGGAAAGCAAGGCGTTCAGAGTATGGTAGATGCCTGATGGAGGGTATTCGCTTGGTTTCACGTCTCTAAACAGTTTCCAGGAGATCAATGTCCTGAGCAAGATAGGGGTTCCAGACTGGTGAGGGAAATCCCAAGTGTGGCCGCATCATAACCATATACAGCTGGAGAGCGTCTGACCAAGGTCTTGCTGAGTGATGCCAAGACACCCTCGGTCTTTCTAACTTTAGCGTAGTATCACAAATTTTAGCGGAAAAAGGAAAGAATAAAGACGATTTAATCGATCCTAGTACAAAACTGGTACCTATTTGATATTGATTTTGTTATTGTTGCCGATAATGTTTAACCCTGAGCATGAGCAGAACTATATTCAAAGTATTCTGAAGGCGGCGAGTTGGCAGAAACGTTAGCACACCGGGTGAAATGCGTAGCCGTATTTCGTCTGCCGTTACGTTCTGAGTTCAAATTCCGCCGAGGTCGACTTTGCCTTTCATCCTTTCGGGCTCGATAAATTAAGTAGCAGTTACGCACTGGGGTCGATGTACTCGACTTAATCCGTTTGTCTGTCCTTGTTTGTCCACTCTATGTTTAGCCCCTTGAGGGTAGTAAAGAAATATATATTCAAAGTATTCTCAAAAAACAAAACAAAGAAAAAAACAAAAAATAAAAGAAACAACTACCTATGATCAATAGTGTTTAGGCCTGGAAGGCTGAGAGCTAAAATTCGGTTCGATAGGATTTGAACATAGAACATAAAATATCAGGAACACTCTCATACACTTAGTTCAGTTTACTTTTTGTTTTTGCTACTCCATCGGCCGAACTATTAATGAAATTAGTACCAACGAGCTTGGGGCTCTATTTAGTCGGCTCTACACCTTTTGATATAAAAATTGGCCGAGTGCTTCATAAAAAAATCAATATAATTTTTTTCCAACTTCAGTTCTAATTATTATTTTTTTTGTGAAATATCGATTTTCTTACAGTAAAAATTAATACAGGAATATTTTTTAAATAAAATAAAATGTCAATAACATAACTTTAATTAAAGTAGTTTCTTCTTTTGACATTAGAAGAATTCTAGAAGGGGACAAGTAAGGGCGTTCAACCCACCCCTTTATTAATCTGTTGCCAAAACTAATAGGTACAGTAACACACCCCCAGAAAATAGAACACACTTCTGTCCGCACTAGAGAAACCTTCACACACACACACACACACACACACTCACACACTCACACTCACACACACACACACACACACACACACAAACACACACAAACACAAACACACACTCACACACACACACATACTCCCACTCACACACACACACACTCACACACACACTCACACACACACTCACACACTCACTCACACACACACACACACTCACACACTCACTCACACACACACAAACACACACACACTCACACACTCACACTCACACACACACTCACACACTCACTCACACACACACTCACACACTCCTACTCACACACACACAGACAGACACACACACATACTCACACACACACTCCCACTCACACACACACGGACACAGACACACGGACACAGACACACACATACACACACACACACACATACTCACTCACACACACACAGACACTCACACACAGACACTCACACACAGACACTCACACACACACACACACACACACACACACAGAGTACACGCAGACTCATACCACACATGATAATCTAACACTTACTTTCACACATACATACATATAGCGGAACATACACACAGTTGCTGTCACATACAATATTAGCAGATACATACCACACTCACAGATCTAACACCCACTTTCACACACACCACACACACACACACACACACACACACACACACACACACACACACACACACACACACATTTAAATAAATTCACGCGCAGACGCACACATATTTAATTCAGTGAACAAAACCATAAATGAATTAAAATTACATCTATAATGAAGAGAAAAATAATAAACTTTAATGACAAATTCTGATCTTGAAAGTAAGGTAGACAACTCCGCAATCAAAATTAATTAAAAATTAAATGAAATTATGCAGTGGAGTGTATGTCTGATATCTAGCAATTATAGTGATGACTGCGGACGTGTTTTTGTCTTATTAGACCTCCTCAGCGAGTTATAGTCTTACCAGATCCTCAGCGGCCAAGAAATGTATAAACAAAAACTGAGGAAATGAACACTGCCCGGCGTATCAAATTTTCCTGGAAAATCTTATGTACGAAGAATACAGAGTTAAGCGAGGGCTAACATATTTGCTTTAGGGATTCTCTGTCAGAAAAAGATTTTATTAATTGAATTTATTGTGAGCGGGTGGTAAGATGTTTGCTTCCCTACCACATATTTCTGGGGTCAATGCCACTGCGTCACACCTTGGGTAAGTGTCTTCAAATTGTAACCCCGGACAGTGAATTTGGTTGGCAGAAACTGAAAGAGGCTCGTCGTTTACACCACACACACAAATTTATATATATATTATATATATATATATATATATATATATATATACATAAATTTATATATATACATCTATAAATTTATATATATATTTATATATATAAATTTATACATACATAAATACACCACACACACACACACACACATTTATATATATATATGCACACACTCACACTTTTTTAACTTGAGGGTTAACAAGGCTACCATTGGTTTCGTGCTGAGAACAATCTCTCACCAATTCTCAATCCTGCTACCATAGAACGTTGTACTCATCTCTATCCTGGCTGAGAATGTACGAAGAAGGAAACAGGCTCCTGTGTTTCATGTGGCAAGCTTTGAAATTGTAGAGAAATTCCTTTCGGCATGAAACCAATGGCATCCTTGTTAAACCACAAATGAATATCTATTCACCAATGCAGTGTTGAACATTCACCGCTTCGCAACCGGTGTTGGTTTGTGTACGTCCTCGTAACTTGGTGGTATAACAGAAAGAGACCGATACAATAAGTATCAAGATTAGAGAAAAATATATGTACTGGAGTCGATTAGTTCGTTTGAACCCTTGAAGGCGATGCCAAAGCACGGCCGCAATCCGATGACTAAAGCGAGTAAAAGACAAAAGGTTAAAGATTAAAGACAAAAGACATAGTAAAGAACATTTATCTTTGTCTTTGAGTATCAAAGTACCAATACTAGTCGTATACCGAACTCTAAAGTTCCTTCCCTTATCGCAAACATCCGCCGGCTTAGCAAAACAATCGTGTAATTATGGATTAGGACAGATTAAGTTTAATAGGAAAGTTGTTCTTGTCAAAAGTATTTGAGATTATTTCTGAAGAAGGTAGTGCTTGTTTGACAGAATGGCTGGAACGCTGGATTAAATGCTCGACACTATTAATTTCCTTGGAGGTTCTGTGATTAAATTCGTCCAAAGTTAATTTAATTGTTCATCAGACAGTTTAGAAGCATAAATTTAGTATCAGTCATGTACTGGAGAAGAGATAGGGACCGCGTTTTAATTGATTATACTCCGATCTTGCGAATACGATCTCTGTCGGTCGTCTGCAATTGTAAGAAGTGTGGGTTTATATTTTGTCTTAGCTGTGTGTGCGTGCGTGTGTGTGTGTGTGTGTGTGTACGTGTGTGAGTGTGTGTGTGAGCGAGAGAGAGGAGAGAGAGAGAGAGAAGGAGAGAGGAGAGAGAGAGGAGAGAGAGGGAGAGAGAGAGAGAGAGAGAGAGAGAGAGAGAGAGAGAGAGAGAGAGAGAGAGAGAGAGAGAGAGAGAGAAATAAGCATTGTACATCAAGAAAAGATCTCTGGTGTTTGGAACCAGCAACCAGGCAGGTTTCAATTCTTGTTTCAAGCTATTTCATTTGGCTCAAGCGAAAAATATTTTGAAGAAACGACAAAAATGTCTCTTAGAATTTCAATCTTTCTCCTTTATGAATGCTAGTTTTGAAACTATAAAGCTGTTGTTGTTATCATTTTTGTTATTTAACGCCTGATCAAAGACGACGAGTTGGGAGAATCGTTCGAGCGTCGTATAAAATGCCTCGTGATATTGGTTCCGGCTCTTCGCGGTCTGAATTCATATCTCACTAATAAACTTTGCTTTCATCCCCCCCGGAGGCGGTAAAATAAACTCCCAATCAAGTATTCAGTTCGACGGGATCAACTTTCACCCTAAATCTGCTGGTTTAAAGCCAAATTCAGAAAATATGATGGTGGACAGACAAAATTGTTAGAATGTTCGAGAAAATGTTTGACGGTATTTCTTCCCGATCTTTACGTCCACCGAGGTTAACTTTGTTTTTCAGCCTTTCGGAGTCGATAAAATAATGTACCAATCAAGTTGCTGAATTTATTCAATTAACTTAGCCCCCCCACCCCACAAAATTGCTGGTTTATGCCTAAGTTAGAAACCTGTGTCCCCTGTTTATCAGTTTCGTCAAAGCTGAGTTTGTTCCTCGTTGTTTAGTTGTGCGAATGATTTCTTAGATATACATAGAGCAAGAAATTTCAAGTAGGGAATAGGGCAAAACCGTTGATTGCATTGACCCCGAAAAGATGGATGATAAAGTTGGCTGCAGTGGGATTTGAATCTGTAAAAAAACCTAACTTACTACAAGATATTTTGAGGACCCACAAAGTTCTGCTTGCAAAAGTTAACCTTATGCCTAGTCCCCACCCATCAATATTGGTTAAGGGGTAAATAAGGATTTGAATATTGAGGCATTCAGGCATTTTCTAATGGTATGAGCGTTATATATATTTCTTTATTACCCACGAGGGGCTAAACATAGAGGGGACAAACAAGGACAAACAAAGGTATTAAGTCGATTACATCAACCCCAGTGCGTAACTGGTACTTTATTTATCGACCCCGAAAGGATGAAAGGCAAAGTCGACCTCGGCGGAATTTGAACTCAGAACGTAACGGCAGACGAAATACGGCTACGCATTTCGCCTGGCGTGCTAACGTTTCTGCCAGCTCGCCTCCTTATAGTATGAGCGATATATTTCAAATTTACTTTACTTATATCGCTCATATCACGAAGAACGAGAATTTGGTCACGATCTCAACTAGAAATATTTCTTCTCTAGTACTTGCAAAAATAAAAGAAAAAATTTAAATGTCAGTATTGCATTCTGAGTTCAAATCCTGCCCAGGTCGACATTGTCTTTTATTCTCCTCTGTTCAATAGAATAAGTGCTATATATATATAGCAGCTTTATAGGCGCAGGAGTGGCTGTGTGGTAAGTAGCTTGCTAACCAACTACATGGTTCCGGGTTCAGTCCCACTGCGTGGCATCTTGGGCAAGTGTCTTCTGCTATAGCCCCGGGCCGACCAATGCCTTGTGAGTGGATTTGGTAGACGGAAACTGAAAGAAGCCTGTCGTATAATGTATATATATATGTTGTGTGTTGTGTATGTTTGTGTGTCTGTGTTTGTCCCCCTAACATTGCTTGACAACCGATGCTGGTGTGTTTACGTCCCCGTCCTTAGCGGTTCGGCAAAAGAGACCGATAGAATAAGTACTGGCTTACAAAGAATAAGTCCCGGGGTCGATTTGCTCGACTAAAGGCGGTGCTCCAGGATGGCCGCAGTCAAATGACTGAAACAAGTAAAAGAGTAAAAGAAAAAAGAGAGTATATATATATATATATATATATATATATATATATATAGAGAGAGAGAGAGAGAGAGAGAGAGGTCCTGAGTTTGATTGATCCTGTATTTTATTGACTACAGAGAGATTTCATTGCGGGATTTGAACTCAGATCGTAAAATATTATTTAACATTGATTTCTGATAAAAGACAAAATGCTTCAAATTTGTGGGAATGGGTATAATTGATTAAATCGATCCCAGTACCTGACCGTTGCATCATTTTATCGAGCTCCTCCCCCGACACGATGAAAGGCAAAGAGTTGACCCCCAGCGAAATTTGAACTCAGAATGCGAGCAAGCGAAAATTGAATACCACCGACCATTTGGTCAGATGCTCTTCAGATTCTGCCAATCAAAAGAAATTATTATTAAAACTATAAAATTGCATTGCAATTGCTTTAATAATCTCATTTTTTTCACTTTTTCTATTCTGTTCATTGCGCATAATTCTTCAGTTTCCACACACACACACACACACACATTCTCTTCTCTTTCTCTCCCCCTCTCTCTTCTCCCTCTCCCCCTCTTTCTCTTCTCTCTCTCTAACGGTCTGCTTGATTTAACCATATTTATTCAATTCTCCATAGTTTCTCCTTGATGCCTTTATACATCACGAACCTTTAATATTTTAATTAATTCTGCCACTTCCTGCACATCTTCCGTCATATTATTCATTCCTGGTATCGATAATTAATTTCTCACGAATAATGAGTCTTGATCACTTGTTGTTTAGTTCCAGATCAACCCTGATCGAACTGACCTATGATCAAAAGCATTCTAACACTTTCTCTCTATGCATGTATGTATGTGTGCGCGTGTCCCCTCCTTGTTTTTATATTGGTATCCAGGACCGCATTATCGATTCTCTACTTTTTCATTTAAGACTGTAAGGTGTGGCCAGAGGAAGATTTCATAGTTATTTCTAACGGGTTGAATGACCACATGAAGTCTCTTTTGTTCCTGGTAAATCGGTGAACGGAAGTAGTCACAAGTTTGTTAGCCACGGGGATGGAGGGACAAATCGTATTTTATTTCATTACCGTAAACAATATAGTTGAATTAGCTAAGTAAATAATATTACAAGTGACTTATTTACTGATAATGCATGATTCGTACATATTCACAGCTAGATATGTGTAATGGCGTTGAACTTATGTAAAAAAAAGGATATTATTTATACTTTTAAATAAAGCATTGAAACTACAAAACAGAAAAACAAAATTATTCATTGAACTTTTTGTGTGACTTCTTCCATCCAAAGTTACTAAAATAGATGGAGAAACTCGAAGGATTGCTTTGCTATAATGGTATATATATATATACCAGCAGTATCGCCCGGCGTTGCTCGGGTTTGTAAGGGAAATAACTATATAAGCATTTTTAGAGATGTAAAGTATAATAGCCATCTCAATATGGCTAACCACAAAGGGTGGGGGTGTTACTGTAGCTTTTACGTTCTGAGATTTAATATAAATTTTTAGAGAGTTACTTCCCTATATATGCCAGAATGCATTAAAAATGGGAAAAATTGATGGTAATTTTTTTTAAATCGTAGACTCATCGTAGACGCGCGCTAATACCCAGAAGGGCTCGATATGAATCACGACTATAAGATACCCGGTTTTGGTTAAACTGCACCACAAAATGTGGGAGTAGTTAGGAATCTAAATCGTAGGAGACAGACAACACACAACCTCGCTTTTATATATAAAGATATATATATATATATATATCATAACAAAATAATAAATAAAACATATGCATATATACATACATATATGTACGTACCTACATCTATATATATATATCCATGCATATATGGGTACAGGACACCGAAAAAATGTCGAACAGAATGAGAAACGAAATATAAAAACAACCATGGAAACACATACATACATACATACATACATACATACATACATACATGCATACACACACACACACACACATACATATATATAATGTATATATATGTATATGTATAATAATAAATATTAGGGAATAAATCCAAAATTACAGGGAAAAAATCAGATTTAGGATTAAATCCAATTTTATAGTAAAATATTATATAATATTAATTCGAGACAAAACCACTAATTTGCAAATCAAACAAGGAAAGACTTAATCAATACATAAAAAATTTTAATATAAAGTAAATAAATAAATAAATAAATAAATCGCCACTACAATTGTTTCATGTCTTCAAATGACATTCGTCATATATGTATATATATATATATGTATATATGTGTATATACACGTATATATATATATATGTATATGCACTCTCTTTCACATATATTTATTTTGTATGTTATGTTAACGATTCTTCTAACCAGTTATGTTTCCTTCATATAGATATTGACATAGAAATAACTGTCAATCGCCCCTTGAGCATTTCCAGCTCTCGTACTCGGAGGGCAGGAAAAAATGAGCAGGCTCGTAAAACCGTTCAGCATCGGTGAAGAAAGCTGAATTGTTACGACCTTAAAAAGATATTGTTTTTTAAGGGACAGTAGAGAGAGAGAAAGAAGGACCGGTGGGCAGAAGATGGCTGGGCATTGGCAAGAAACGGAGAAGCAAAACATTAGAGGTGACTGAGACAAGCGCAACAAATGGAGAAAACTGGTGCACAATGTGTGTCGACAGACTCCCTACCACTTGATCGGAATTGGAGAGGCGAAACCAAAACCGATTTGTTTTTAGAGAGAACGAAAATAAAGTCACAGGACAAACGTCATAACCCCCCCCAAACCAAATATAGGCGCAGGAGTGGATGTGTGGTAAGTAGCTTGCGTACCAACCACATGGCTCCGGGTTCAGTCCCACTGTGTGGCATCTTGGGCAAGTGTATTCTACTATAGCCCCGGGGGACCAATGCCTTGTGAGTGGATTGGTAGACGGAAACTGAAAGAAGCCTGTCGTATATATATATATATATATATATATATATATATTATATATATATATATATATAATATATATATATATAGTATGTGTTTGTGTGTCTGTGTTTGTTCCCCTAGCATTGCTTGACAACCGATGCTGGTGTGTTTACGTCCCCGTCACTTAGCGGTTCGGCAAAAGAGACCGATAGAATAAGTACTGGGCTTACAAAGAATAAGTCCCGGGGTCGATTTGCTCGACTAAAAGGCGGTGCTCCAGCATGGCCGCAATCAAATGACTGAAACAAGTAAAAGAGTAAAGAGAGTAAATCCTCCCAAACCCCAGGAAAATGTTACATTTCATTTGAACTCCTTTATTCGTTTCAGTTATTGGACTGCAGCCATGTTGGAGCATCACTTCGCATGGTTTTAAAACCGATCAAATCCTTCGCAATATTATTTTAAGTTTGGTTCTTATTTTTCGTTCTTCTTTTTTTTTTGCCGAACCGCTAAATTATGAGGACGTAAACAAACCAACACCAGTTTTCAAGCGGTGAGCAACAGGCACACGCATACACGTATGCGTTGAGCTTCCATACAGCCTATGTCTATCAAATTCACACGAGAGAAATTGATCGGCCCAGGAATACAGTAAATGACATTTAACAAAAATTGCGGCGTAGTAGGACTGAACCCGGAAAAATGTGACTACTAAGTAAACTTCTTAACCACACAGGCGTACTCATTACCAATAACAGTTAAAGAAATATGGCATATACACCCATTAACCATTTCTGTCTCCGATGTCATTGTTTACATCTGACGTCTCGAAACGTTGTAGCAAGAACTCAGTGCTGGCTAAAATGTCTGTCGATATAACCCTAACAAAATGATGTAAAGAACACTGCTAATACAATAGGATGTGGTTTGGACTCATAAAAAACCCCATTTAATATACTTTATAGTATCTCATAGTAGCATAACAAAATTCCACGTCTACAAGTCTTTAATATTTACGAACCATCCCCAGGAATGCGTTTAATATGTAAACTAGTACAGCCAATAACTTTGCACCGCTGTATGCGGTGGCTATATAAACAACGTGTTCGAAAGGCTGAGTGGGTTAGATGAGTGCTGATGAAATATGCCATTATACCCTCATTACGCGTTTCTGTCTCCGATTTCATTGTTTGTTTACATCTGACGTCTCGAAACGTTGTAGCAAAAGATCAGTGCTGGCTAATAATTTCTGTAGAAATGGCGGCAAGCTGACAGAATTGCTAGCACGCCGGACGAAATGCTTAGCGGTATTTCGTCTGCCGCTACGTTCTGAGTTCAAATTCCGCCAAGGTCGACTTTGCCTTTCATCCTTTCGGGGTCGATAAATTTAGTACCATTTACGCACTGGGGTCGATATAATCGACTTAACCCCTTTGTATGTCCTTGTTTGTCCCCTCTATGTTTAGCCCCTTGTGGGTAATAAAGAAATAGGTATTTCGTCTGTCGCTACGTTCTGAGTTCAAATTCCGCCAAGGTCGACTTTGCCTTTCATCCTTTCGGGGTCGATAAATTAAGTACCAGTTATGCACTGGGGTCGATGTAATCGACTTAATACCTATGTCTGTCCTTGTTTGTCCCTTCTATGTTTAGCCCCTTGTGGATAATAAAGAAATATAATAATTTCTGTGGAAATACCCCTAACAAAATAACTGCATCAAGTGTCTTATTAACTGACGTTACGTAGTGACATTATACTTTCGTACAAAACAAATCCATTCATTATCATTAACTTAAAAAACAACCCTTTAAAGCCGATCCTGAGACTTTTCTTGGTTCTAATAAATCATATATCCATATTCCACTGAACCTTTATTCTTTATTGATTCCTACCGTGACCACCTTCCTCCAGTAGGATATAAATGATTCTGATTCTCGTTTTCTCTTTTGCTGTTGTACAACGAGTAATCAATATTTGTTTTCAAACAGAGTTTCTAGGAAATACATTAACCAATAACTTCTTTTATTTAGGATATGTGATTGGAAGGAAATTCGGCTGCTATTACTAGCAGGTCGAGTGACCAGGTAGATGCTCCTTGAGAGGCTCATGTTCGATAGAAATTTTTTTGTGTGTGTGGTTGTCGATTGGTTCTGCTACGTGGACGACATAACAGCCGATTCTTCCTCGAAATAACATGACACCGCCCAACGAGAAAATGATGCAGCCCTAAATAATCCCACCCCAGTGCAAAAAGTCTCGGGCTGGTCAAGGGTGGATTGCCTTTTCTTGTAAGTCTTCTCCATTAGAGCTTAGCCGGTAGCGAGCAGCATCACTACCACCACCAACAAATAAATAAAACTGGTGTTTTTTTATTTTTATCAGAGACATGAACAACCTGAAATTACTTTAATAACACGATTTATCAGAACACACACACACACACACACACACACGAAACAGAACTGAAGAAATGCTTTTGATGCAAAGTCATATTTACCCTGCCCGAGCACATTCGGACGTGAGAAGACTATCAGCAATTAGTTAAAGAGTTACAGTAAAAGGAACTGTGTCATTTGAAGAGCTTAAGGGTCTTGGCCATGGAAACTGTAAAGCATCAGTATTAAGATTTTGAATAACTTGAAGTTTCTAATACACAAAGAACAAAATCAAATAGGAACAATACAACAGTAGGCGCAGGAGTGGCTGTGTGGTAAGTAGCTTGCTAACCAACCACATGGTTCCGGGTTCAGTCTCACTGCGTGGCATCTTGGGCAAGTGTCTTCTGCTATAGCCCCGGGCCGACCAATACCTTGTGAGTGGATTTGGTAGACGGAAACTGAAAGAAGCCTGTCGTATATATGTATATATATATATATATATATATGTGTGTGTGCGTGTGTGTGTGTGTGTGTCTGTGTTTGTCCCCCTAGCATTGCTTGACAACCGATGCTGGTATGCTTACGTCCCCGTCACTTAGCGGTTCGGCAAAAGAGACCGATAGAATAAGTACTGGTCTTACAAAGAATAAGTCCCGGGGTCGATTTGCTCGACTAAAGGCGGTGCTCCAGCATGGCCGCAGTCAAATGACTGAAACAAGTAAAAGAGTATTTTAAGTGCCCCACAAGGGACATTGTGGAGAAGCTATAAAGCACTTGGCAAGTCAAGATTGCAGTTGCGATATAGATTGTAAGTGAAGGTATTTCATTTCTTTCATTTATGCCTCGGGGAAAGAATTAACACTTTTCCTTCATTTCCCCAGTTTCTATTTCATCTTGTAACAGACAAAACAGAAAAATGGTGTTTCTTTCTGATTAACAAAGACTACAGTGATTTTTGAGTTTCAATTCTCAAGATTGCGCAGGAGTGGCTGTGTGGTAAGTACCTTGCTTACCAACCACATGGTTCTGGGTTCAGTCCCACTGCGTGGCACCTTGGGAAAGTGTCTTCTACTATAGCCGACCAAAGCCTTGTGAGTGGATTTGGTTGACAGAAACTGAAAGAAACTCGTCGTATATATGTATATATATGTATGTGTGTGTATATGTTTGTGTGTCTGTGTTATTCCCCCCAACATCGCTTGACAACCGATGGTGGTGTGTTTGCGTTCCCGTAACTTAGCAGTTCGGTAAAAGGAGACCGATAGAATGAGTACTGAGCTCACAAAGAATAAGTCCTGGGGTCGATTTGCTCGACTAAAGGCGGTGCTCCGGCATGGCCGCAGTCAAATGACTGAAACAAGTAAAAGAGTAAGAGAGAGAGAGTATTGCCTCATCATGTATTCTTCGCCGTAAACTTATTTGGTTCCTTTTTATTTTAATCAATGCATCAAGTCATAAGAAACCGGTATTTTATTTCATCTCAACTCCATCCATTCGACTTTTGACTCAGTGATGGATGAATCCACGGCCTTCTATCAACACCATTTATCTATATTGGTTTCGGGTCAGTCTTCCATGCTGGTCAATTGCGGATTGAAGTGGATTCTACCATACGGAAATGATTAAAGTTGGGTGAAATTTGAGCTTCGAACACAACGCTTTAAAATTTCGCCTAACCCACAGAGCGTCCCAGAAGAAATGAAAGGAAAAGTCGACTACGGTGGAATTTGAACTCAGAACATGACAAGATGTTAGTAAATATTTCCATCTGATCACCATAGAAATAAAACTATAATCATGAGGCCTCAATTTAGATACAAGACGAAATATTTTAGTGCAGGCAATAATCAGCCATGCTTATCCGTCTTGAGTTTTTGGCACAGTGTACCTTGGACTATATTATTCAGTGTGTCCTTGCTTTTAGCGAGACACATGGAGTTTATCTAGTTGACTATATACATTCCATTGTGCCAATCATTGCTTGTGACAGTTGTTTGAAGTCAATTTTGCCTTTCAGCCTTTCGGGGTGGATAGATTCCTAGTCGAAGGAGGTGGGTCACTTGACTGGGTGGTTTATATTACCCAAAACAAAAAGACCAAAAACAAAGTTGATTCGACCCCAGCAGAACGCAACGAGCCATAACAAAATATCACAAGGTATTTTTGTCCACCCCTCTATCGTTTCGACCAACTCACCACTCTGGAACCAATGCAGGGGCCTATAGAAATAGGGACCATATCTCCCTTAAAGCAAACCGTGTCATCTTGGAAAAGGACGCTGTAGATAATGCAGTTCGAGATACAGTATGTCTAAAAATAAGGTGGTCACGGTTGGATTGTCTTTAATAAAAGTCTACCTGATCTGGAATAACCTGGGGTTAAATAACACTTAAAACAACTCATTACCCAAAATGTAATAAATCATAGCAACTGATTGATTTTTCCTAATTAGATATGTTAATCAATGAGCAATTAGGTATTTCTATTAAACACAGGTAAAAATAGAGAAAACGACAATAGGTGATGTTCATAGAGAAAACTCGGATAGAGTGAACTACAAAAGGCAAAGATTCAACGAGTCACAACACGGGATCGAAACTGGGACACAGTCTTAACTTGTTTACCGAGAATTTTTCATTTCTGTTTATCCTGTGGCACTTGTCTCACAATATCTTATTAAAGCATGAATTATTTATTATGCAACGAAAGAAAAGATTTGAAAAGAAGAAAAACAGAAATGAAAAAAATATGCTTAACAGTGACTCAGGTGCAAATAAAAAGAGAAAATTTAGTGACATCTATTAATTAAAATTAAATTGCATCAGACTACAATTTCTTTCGTTTGGAAATTATATTTTGTTTATTTATTTATTTAATTATATACTATTATATGCTTCATTATCCATTTTTATTTTCTTTATTTGTGTATTTTTAGTAATTAGCTAATCGTCTCATTAAACATTAACA
>NC_043002.1:5172285-5177285 GCF_006345805.1 Octopus sinensis
GCACATTTTTTTTGCAAATTGGTCAGGACGAATAATGTACAGGAAGATGACGAAATCAGATGGCGTTGGAGTCGGTTTAAAGGGGATTTACGGTTTAGAAAATAAATCCAACTGGTGGTCATATCGAGCTAAATACAATCTATTCGGTTTGGAGAATTAGTGTTAGAGGAAAGATTAGCAACTATTCAGGGATTTATTGTTCATATACATATATTTACATATGAAAACACATACACACGATGTTTCTTTCACCACGTCTCTCTCTCTCCCTCTCTCTGTCTTTCTCTCTCTCTTTCTCTCTCTCTCTCTCTCTCTCTCATACAAATGAATGTATTTATGTGTGTATACACATATGCATATATGCGTGTGGATATATATAAACATATACATATACAAGTACACATACACACACATATATATGTGTGTATATGTATGTGTATATGTATATATGTATATACATATATATGTAAATATACATATATGTATATATGCACACACATATATCTATATAAATATATATTCGCATATAATGTATGTAATATATATATATATATATATATATATATATATATCTATATATATATATATTAAACATATATCTATATATATATATATATATATATAAATATATATATAAATATATATATATGCATGTATATGTGTGTGTGTATATGCACACGTATACACACGCATACACACATACACACACACACATATATTCACATATATGTGTATGTATATTATATATTTACATATATATATGCATGTATGTGTGTGTGTGTGTATGCGCATTTATATGTATATATGCAGGGCGCGATAGGTAAATTGTCGCCATTTTATATTTTTAAGTTTGCGCATGTGCATTTGTTTTTTTTAAATTTTGTCGACTACACAGTATTGTAGGGTCAGTTTGGCACCGTCTGTGAGAAAAACAGCACCATGACGCAATTCACTCTGCCAGAAATTTGGAAACGACATGCTGTAGTGCTTGACATTCACGCCGGAAGCTCAAATATGAATATTTCAGAGTGCTTAGGTGTCAATCTGAGGACAGTGCAATCTGTGGAACATGTACCGAGAGTGATAAAAATCAAACATCCAGTCAGCATCATGGTGTTTGGAGTGATCACTTGTGATGGCGACGTTTTGCCTCCATTCATCTTCCCACACGGCTTCAGACTCAACATGAATGCCTACATCAAGTGTCTGGAGGAGGTAGTGCTGCCCTGGGTCAAGAAGGTGGCTGCTGGAAGACCCTATGTCTAGCAACAGGACTCTGCACCATGCCACACAAGCAGGAGAACTCAGTCATGGATGTCAGACAATTTCTGCAACCACATCACCCCTAACATCTGGCCACCTAAGTCCCTTGATTATTATGTGCGGGGCGCAGTTGAGCGAGAGACTAACAAAACTCCTTGTAACACTAAAGATGAACTGAAGGCAAGGATTATGGCAGCGTTCACCAACTTAAGCAAGGAAACCGTTTAGAAGAGTTGCAGGAGATTCCGAAGTTCTCTGGAGGCCGTGGTTGATGCCAATGGTGATTTTATTGAATAAATTTACTGTCTTGTATTTTAAGATATTTCTAAGTAGTTCTAAGTAGTTAAAATGCGATGCCAGTGTTATTTTGCGTAATTTAGACGACAGTTTATTTACCGCATCCTGTATATATGCAAATATGAGATATTTTTTTATAAATGAATGTATCTGTATGTCTATATGTATATTATATATGTATGTATGTATATTTATATATATACATATATGTATATATCTACATACACACACACATTAATGTATGTATATATCTATATGTCTACGAGCGCATATGTGTGTGTTTGCGTGTGCGCACAAGTACATTATGTGGTCGATTCGTGTCAAACTCCAAAAATACCAATTCTTCTCCTCCACCCCAGACCATAAACCTCATTACCCCCCCCACACACACATACACACTACAAACCTTCACTGTTTACTTTCTCTCCAAGATTCATAACGATAACAGATCTTGTCGAACCGTCGTTTCTCACTAAAACTGCTCTTCAGAACTCACGTCCAAATACTTCGAGTAGCTCTTCTCACTCTTGATTGCTGTCCTCCCATTACACATGCTTGGCGTTAATCAACCCCCCGCCTCTTCATCTCTTTCTCCTTCTTCCCATTTACTTATTATCATGGATATTAACCTCCTCTACAACATGTTCTTGCACAACAATGGTCTCCTAGCTCTTCAATTCTACTTGAACCACCTCGCTACGCGCTGCTCTAGCAGCTTCACTATTCTCCACCTCACAATTACATATTCTTTTGGACATAGGCGACATGGTAGACCCCCAACTAAGCCAACCTGTTTGTTGGTTGCCTTTAGGACTAGATCTCCATCCACCTATCCAGACCTCCTCATTCCCTTCATTGCACAGCCTCTGTCAATTTCCAGACATCCGTTTCCAATGGCTGCCTAAACATCCATTTACACAGACCTACCGACTGTCGCCCCTACCTCAAGTCCATAGCATTCCACTTCTTTGACAATAAGTTATTCTCTGCACGGAATTTATCCACCACTGTAGTTAAAATTAACATAGAAGATGAGTCCCACCAAGTGAGCTGACCTCTTCCTCAAACGTAGTTAAATTCCAAGCAACCGATGTCGTTGCCCACCGTTGTTTCCTCGCTAATGGTTACATTTTTGCTCTCCTTCGTTACCCACTTTCTCCATAAAATGCCCTCTCTTTTTCTCATCTTCTATTCTTCCTCACCAGTGGCCGCAAAATTTCAGTCCTAATCAATCTGATCCTGCTTATATTAATTTTTTTTCTGGACACCCATTTTCTTTCAAACGTGACCGAAACATGGGTGACTTTCTAATCCATCGTTCCTTCACTGCTCGCCATACTCAACGTTCCGATGGAACTAAGGAGACTAGGTTTGCATTAGCTTTTCCAAAAGCTAACAGGATTCGTTACTCACATCTCCAGGGAGAAGCGTCACTGCTTTGGTGACGAGGAGGGATATTAACTCGGATCGAATAGGTTTGGTATAAATACCGCAAGACATCTTATCCGACTCTCTAACGATTCCGTTAATCTACTCTGGATTAGTAGCTTTTATCAACTTCAAAGGGATGAAAGAAACGTTGATCACAGTATTATCTGAACATAGCATACAGATAGCGAGAATAAATACCACAAGGCATCTAGCCAACACAGTAAAAACTCTTGTTATGATTATATATAATAATGGGATTGAAAAGCAGAAACACTCCCGTGTGGTATTGAGTTACGTGCCTCTTTTTTTTATTATTTTAAATTCCACAGTCAGTCGATGTAAAACGGTACGATTGCGTCTGGGTTGGAAGCATTTTGGGATTGGATTAGCGGAGTAGATGCTTTATTGTATCTAATCATTTCTTTCTTTCTTTCTTTAACTTCCTCAGTTCAAATACCACTGATATCGCTTTCGCCCTTTTATCCTTCCAAAGTCGATAAAAAGAAGTACATGTAACCTACTCTGGTCAAGTTATTCAACTGTAGCCATCACAAAAATATTTGTACTAATTTTAGAAATTTGCTTTATTTATATAGTAGTAGTAATAATAGTAGTAGTTGTTGTAGTAGTAGTAGTGGTGGTGGTGGTGGTAGTAGTAGTATTAGTAGTTGTAGTAGTAGTTGTTGTTGTAGTGGTAGTATAACGTGTGGTGTTACTTTCATCAAAAGTACGAGAGGAAATGGAATTTGAGCCGAGATTAGCTTTCTAGTTCAAACGTAGACGAGAGACCAGATGGATAGCATCCAAATAATGGTTGGCCATCGAAATCGCCTATGCACTTACACACACGCACTCCATGTACTCGTACTTCGTATTTTTTCGGTGTACACGTTTCGTGATGTCCTGTGCCCACATATGCATATACATACATACATACATACATACATACACACACACACACACACCACACACACACCACACACACACACACACACACACACACACATATATATATATATATATAACCAAGAAAAAAGCAACAAGAATGGATTAGTAGTTTAGTACAATTGTTTCATACTAAAAGCAATTCTTGTTGCTTTTTTCTTTGTTATAATCACCCCACATTATTTTATGGTTAATACCATAAAGAATTCTGGTGCATCTAAGTTAAGTACCTGCATTCATGTGAATTCATTGGAACTCACTTGAATCTTAATTGTTTTTGCTGAAAGTATTATATATATATATATATATATATATATATATTATATATATATATATATATATATATATATAGATATATATATATATATATATATATATATATATATATATATATATATATATATATGTATATATATATATATACAGTGGTTGAACATAATAATGGAAACCCCTTAAAATTTCAAACAAATTAGTTTTAATAATGGGGAAGGACCGCCTTTGGCAGTAATTACACCTTGAATTCTCGTACTGAGTTTGAATTGTTTCCAAAGAAATTTTTGTCCATTCTTCAGCTAAAACAGTCTCCAGTTCTTGTAGTGATGATGGTGGAGGATATCGACTCCTTACTTGTTTTTCTAAATGCGCCATATATGTTCGATAATATTGAAATCTGGGGACTGTGGTGGCCAGATAAGATGTTCAACTTCACTAGAATGTTCTTCGTGCCATTCAGTAATAAGTTTAGCTGTGTGAATTAATGCATTATCATCCTGAAAGATTGCATTTCCCTCCGGAAACAGTTCCGCAACAGTAGGATGCACTTGATCAGATAAAATGCTTACAAAGTCTTGACTATTAATTCTGCCATGAAGGGAAACCATTGGGCCGGTGGATTTCCAAGATATAGCCCCCCACCCCAGATCATCACAGATCCTCATCCATGTTTAACAGTTTAACAGTCTGGGTCAAATGTTTCTTTTGGCTGTCTCCACATGTATACTCGGCTGGTGGTCGGAAATAAGGTAAAGGATGACTCGTCCGAGAAAATAACATTCTTCTGCTGC
>NC_043002.1:5192285-5197285 GCF_006345805.1 Octopus sinensis
GGATGAAAGGCAAAGTCGACCTCGGCGGAATTTGAAATCAGAATGTAGCGGCAGACGAAATACCTATTTTTTTACTACCCACAAAGGGCTAAACACAGAGGGGACAAACAAGGACAGACAAACGGATTAAGTCGATTATATCGACCCCAGTGCGTAACTGGTACTTAATTTATCGACCCCGAAAGGATGAAAGGCAAAGTCGACCTCGGCGGAATTTGACCTCAGAACGTAACGGCAGACGAAATACGGCTACGCATTTCGCCCGGCGTGCTAACGTTTCTGCCAGCCGGCCACTTTACCTGTATGAAATATATCAACTCTTACTTGCATATTGAGAGATCATTAGAGATTACTAGGCCAAGCACTGATAGTGATGTTGAAGGTGAGCTTTAGTTGCTAAACATTACATAAAACGTCTTCATGGTAGCCATAGTAGAAGCCGCAATAAAAAAACATAAAGGAAAAAGCAAAAATAAAAAAACAAATAAGAAAAATCAAGACGGATGTTATTCTGTAAGGTATTAAACGGTGGGGGTGGCTTTCTTTAACTTAAATGATGACATAGTATTTTGATAATCCTGTAGTGGTGAAGGGTTTCAGGACATAATCCAAATGAAAGCAGATTTACTGATTCACTAAAGGTATTAAACTGATATATTGGGTGTTTAGGAAGACCACCGAATCCTTTAAGTCAGATTTTCATTTCAATTAATGTCATTATATCGTTACTTCTCTTTCTTTTCATAACAAGAATATAAAGAAAATCCAAATGCTAGCATACATACATACATAATACACGCACACACACACACATACGCACGCATGCGTAAATACACAAATACACATGCGCTTTTACATCAATAATATAGATCACTACTATTCAATAAAGTACCAAAATTGTGAGCATAAGTTTTGTACAATACACTACACTACACACACACACACACACACACACACATATATAGGGACAGTTTACGAAAAAAAAAACAAAAGACGAAGACAGGTGGTGTACAAAACAAACAGATGTATTAGTATAGCGCTCAGGAATAGAAAAACTCTTTTACGTTTCGAGCCTACGCTCTTCTACAGAAAGGGACACAGAAGAAAACAAGGAGAGAAAAAAAAATATATATTTATTTTTTTTTTATTTTTTAGCTGTTTCAGTCAGTTGACTGGCCATACTGTAGCACCACCTTAAAGTGTTTTAGTCAAACAAATCGACTCCAGGACTTATTCTTTGTATGCCTAGCACTTATTCTATCGGCCTCTTTGCCGAACCGTTAAGTTATGGGGACGTAAATACACCAACATCAGTTGTCAAGCGATGGTGATGGGACAACAAAGATACAAAGACACACAAAATATATAAATACGCAAACATACATAAATACACCCACACGCATATATATACTACGGGCTTCTTTCAGTTTCCTTCTCTCAAATCCACTCACAAGGCTTTGGTCGGCTCGAGGATATAGTAGATGACACTTGCCCAAGATGCCACGCAGTGGGATTGAACCAGGAAACTTGTGGTTGGGAAGCAAGCTTCTTACCACTCAGTCACGCCTATATATATGATTTTTCAGATTTTTTGTATGCTAGACTACTGGTTTTAAATTGATATTAAAATTAATATTAATTTATCTCCCTCATTATTTAAATATATATATATATATATATATATATATATATATATATATATATATATATATATATATATATATATATATGTACGTACGTATGTATGCATGTATGTATGCATGTATGTATGTATATATGTATGTATGTATGTATCTATCTCTCTCTCTCTTTCTCTCTCTGTCTCTGTCTCTGTCTCTGTCTCTGTCTCTCTCTCTCTCTCTCTCTCTCTCTCTCTCTCTATATATATATATATATATATATATATATATCCGTTTTTTTCCGTCCTTGTTCTTGTATACATTCGCTGCTTTCTTCCAAGGAATCTAATGCTCTTATGTTAGTTTTTCCTTGGGGCTGGCCAGATTGGAGCAATCTCAAGTATAATCAGCCGAAATTGCGAAGATAATCTGGTACTTGACTGAAGAAAGAAAACTTCGAATGACCCATCGTTGTTTTCTTTGTATCGTCTATCTGGATGTTTTGCGTTCTTGTCACATTTTGTATTTCATATATATATATATATCATGTAAAAGTCGACCCTAGTATTTCGCGAACAACAGAATAACATTTGTATTCTCCTGTACATAGAAATAACAGCGTTACAAAATTGTGTGGCTACGTTACTGTAGCCTGCTCTGTAGGTGGAATGCTTGGTGCTTATAACGTAATGATTGGTACTTATAGTAAAACACCATTTAATAGCGATCACTACACATCTGTTGATGGGTGCTACATTACCGTTACTAAAATATATGCACAGGATATGCTGCAAGCCTTTATACATCTTAAAGCACAATAAACACATGCGCCATACACTCGTTGTTTACCTGGTGAGAAACGTGTTTCACAGACAGCAATATCAGTAAACACTGGCAAACGCCACTGCCTGAATTCGCACAAAGGTCTGACTTTGATAAGCCTAAAACATTCAATCAATCGCTAGATCAGTGGTTCCCATGCGACCTTTATATTTTCCTCATCTCCAAATACAATAAACACATGCGTCATACGCTCGTCTGTTTACATGGAGAGAAACGTGTTTCACAGACATGCTGTCAGCAAACAACGGCAAACACCACTGCATGAATTCGTACAGAGGCATGACTTCGGTAAGCCTAAAAACATTTAGTTAATCGCTAGATCAACGGTTCCTAAACATTTTTTACTGCGGAATCCTTCGACATTATTTTCAAAAACCTGAAATCCCTGATAAATTTCAGGGAATCCTGGGGTTTTGCAGAACACATTTTGGGAATCCCTGCTCCATATTAACAACCCTCCACCACATTATGGACATTTACTGGCAGCTGCACATGAGAGCAACGGGGTCTTGTTTATGGGTTTTGTTATTTACTAGGACGCGTGTTTTGATGCATAGAACTGGTAATATTACTGTAAGCCATTGCTTTTATTCGCTTAGAAATCAGTTGGGCTTCTGCTGTTGATGCGGTACTTCAGATTCTAGCTTGAATTTCAGTCCCTCAAAAGTGGTATCCATATAATAGTTGAACCCATTAGTTTGACCTTAAAAGATGGTCTAAATAATTCGACTTATACACGAGTATATACGGTATATAAAATATTTTTATGTGATTAGCCCTGGCATTAACTGTAGAACTAGAAATGTAGTCTACAACTTAGGGTGCATAGAGGCTGCTTGTAAAGACAAGAACATGACATATATTGGCGAGACATCTAGAAGCATTGCGGAAAGATTAAATGCACATTCGAGACAATATGACGACAGAAAAAATCAGTCCACCGTACTCTACAAACATGCCTAAGACGAACATGGAGGCATTCTGGGTCGACTTGACATCTGCATTTTATCCAAGCAACACTCAGACAAATACAGGAGTACGTCCTCATAAAAGAAACATCCACCGTACAAAATAGGACATACACGTAGAAGGCAGTGATACCACATAATACTCTTTATTGCCTGCTTCCTGATCACTGGAATCCACTCTTCTCCATTTTCAAATCAGATCTTCGCAGTGAATCATGAATACGTTACAGCTTTTAAAATTTCTTCCGTGTATCATACATTAAATATGATACATAGATAACTATTTTAATTTAATATTACTTCAAATTGCGTACAACACACACACAAAACGCACATACCTTTCCACGCGCACGCGCACACATACACATTCCTGACTGTCTATCTATCTATCTATGTATCTATCTATCTATCTATCTATCAACATATCTATCTATCTATCTATCTATCTATCTATCTATCTATCTATCTATCTATCTATCTATCTATCTATCTATCTATCTATCTATTTATCTATCTATCTATATATCTATATATCTATCTATGTGTATCCATCTCCGTTTCTTTCTTTCTCTCTCTCCCTTTTCTCTTTCTTCCTTTCTCTCTCTCTCTCTCTCTTATATATATATATATATATATATATACATATGCATATATATATGTATATATGTATGTATGTATGCATGTATGTATGTATGTATCTATATATCTACCTATCTATCTATACATACATATATATATATATATATATATATATATATATATATATATATAATATATATATAGATCTTGCCACACTCACATACATACTTTCGCATTTATATACCTTTTCACACAGAATTATTTAATAGCCGCATAACTAATTAGATTTATGTATTATTAAATTAGAAAGTGAATAAACGAACAAGATTAAAGAGAATACCTGCCTAACGTGACAAACATGCTATTCTATCGTTTCCTTTATTTTTGATTTTGGTTATGCTCTTGGGTTACACACACTCACACACATACTTATATGCATTCCTCAAACAATACTGGCTCATTAACAAATTAGCAATTAGATTATCAATTAGATAACGACTCTACTGCTTATGTTTGATGTAAGCAAGTTTTTCCCCTCATATATTGCAGCACATGTTGCAAATAAAAAGTCTTGCTACCTGTGAGGTGTTCAAAGATCATCAACGTAAGTTCTTCCGTCTTCATGTTGGACCTCAGCAAATTAGGGATCCAGCCCTTCTGCGCGTCATCATGAGAAGGGGCATCGCCTCTTAACGTCCTGAGATCAGCTGGCACCCTAGTCTTTTTGTTCCTTCTCGAGCCATGCCTGGCTCGTAAGGGACGGTTTCCCCGGTTTCCTTGGCGTGTAGGTTCCACACCTGGACGGGACGCCGGTCCGTCGCAGGTGAGCTGCAAGATGCAGGAGGAAAGAGTGAGAGAAAGTTGTGGCGAAAGAGTCAGCAGAAGTTTTCCATTACCTTCTGCTGGAGCCGCATGGAGCTTAGGTGTTTCGCTCATAAACACACACATCGCCCGGTCTGAGATTCGAACCGGCGATCCCTCGACTAGGCCA
>NC_043002.1:5202285-5219785 GCF_006345805.1 Octopus sinensis
AGGCAGCAGGAACAAACAAAATTGCTGATACGTAAACCTGCACGTGCACGCACACAGCAGGTTGGCTAAATTAACAGAATAATTGCTTTCATGGTTAAAGGTTTCCAGAATTCATTTTTTGTGGACCTAGTAAAAGCATTTAACTCTCGCCGACTATATTCTTATCGGTTCTTTTACAGGTTTCGTACAGTCGATAGTATCGCTTCTACAATATATATGGGAAGGAGGCGAGCTGGCAGAAACGTTAGCACGCCGGGCGAAATGCTTAGCAGTATTTCGTCTGCCGTTACGTTGTGAGTTCAAATTCCGCCGAGGTCAACTTTGCCTTTCATCCTTTCGGGGTCGATAAATTAATTACCAGTTACTCACTGGGGTTGATGTAATCGACTTAATCCGTTTGTCTGTCCTTGTTCGTCCTCTCTGTGTTTAGCCCCTTGTGGGTAGTTAAAAATAAAATATATATGGGAAGGAGACGTTGTATATATTTCAGTGTTTTCCTTTATTCTGGTGGTGATAAGTCCAGTCTAAGCATGTGCTTGGCTGCAAGCATATGCCATTGACATGGCCCAACGTGACCAAAAATGCGTCTAGCGTCCTCAATAGCCACTATTGGGACGATTTTTGTGTCCCTCCACTATATACATTGTGTTTTTTAACGCAGCACGTCTATAAGAGGTGTTATGTCTGATCGAAACTGCAGTAAATTTACCTTTCACTAAAACTATACTCCCCAGCAAACACATAAACAAGCGAAAACTGTTGCAAATACGTACACAAGACATTTACACGTGTGCGAGCGTATAAAGACACATACACACACATAACTGCACACACATACACATAACCACACACACACACACACACATTCATACAAGTGCGAGTACAAACACACATACATCTACACACCCGTTCAAATACATACATTTACACACGCGTACAAACACGCGAACAAACTCGCAGACATCGACACACGTGCGAGCATGTAAACACACACACACACACAGTCGTTTACACACTTGTGTGTAGCTAAACATACGTAACAGTGCACGTACAAACACACACATATACAAACATGCAGACATTTACACACATGCGACTATGTAAACACACACACACACACAGTCGTTTACACACTTGTGTGTAGCTAAACATACGTAACAGTGCACGTACAAACACACACATATACAAACATGCAGACATTTACACACATGCGACTATGTAAACACACACACTTACACACACACTTCCATGCATAGACTTTTACGCACCTACGAATATGTAAACACACACATACATATAGACATTTACACACTTGTGAGTTTCTAACCACACGCACACACATGGACACACGAGCACGCATGTAAAAATACAAAGAAACGTACACACAGACACATGCAAACATGCGCTTGCGCACACACAAACACAAAGCGTTCATAATAGGAACGGTGAACAATAATTAACGATTGAATAACGTGTGATACGTAAGCGAGAACGTATCATCAGCTTCAACGTGTTTCGCCATATTGCTTTTAAAAGTACAACCATTTTGGCTGTCATTGATTTTTTCGATTTTTCAACCAAAGTTGTTCATCAGAAGAATGCTTCCACTATCCCCTATTGATTAATATTTTCGACACTGTTGATTCCGGTGAAAGATTCTAACATTTAAATAGCCGTTACAGAAAGCAACCACGGTTTTTTGCTCCTCCCACTGGGTTTTTATCTGTAGTTATTCTTAGCCTCGTTCTTTAAACTGGATAAGTCTCCATCTATCTTCAACAATCTCGCTACTAAATGTCCGGATTTGTCCCAGTTCTTCGTGTCTTTCGGTTTCTCTCATGATATATTCATATATGCACACATGCATACATATATATACATAGTAGATATTATATATATATATATATATATCAACGGTGGTGCCCCAGCATGGCCGCGGCCTTCGGGCTAAAACATTTTTAAGGATTTATATATATATGTATATATATATATTATATATATATATATATATTATATATATATATATTATATATATATATATATATATATATATATATATATATATATATATATATATATATATATATATATATATAATTTATATATAATATATATATATATAATTTATCTTTTAACTTTTACTGGTTTCAGTCAGTAGACTGTGACCATGCTGGGGCACCACATGGAGAATTGTTTTAGTCGAATGAATCGGCTCCAGAACATATTTGTTTAAGCCTTGTACTTAATCTATCGGTTAATTTTTGCCGAACTGCTAAGTAACGGAGATGTAAACACACCAGCACCTGTCGTGAAGCAAAGGTGGGGGTACAAAATTAGACACAAACACACAGATACACACACGCATATATATATATATATATATATATATATATATATATATACATCGACGGGCTTCTTTCAGTTTCTGTCAGCCAAAATTGGTCACAAGCCTGGGCTATAGTAAAAAACACTTGCCTAAGGTGCCATATAGTAATATTATATATATAGATACGGATATAGATAGATAGTTATACAAACACATACTTAAATACACAGACACACATGGACACAAAAACTAACACAAACACCACATACCCGCGCGCACACACACACACGTGTTCTAGTGTAACATTCAAAACAAGATAAGTGATACAATTTAATAAATAACCCAGTTCATTGCATGTGTCTGTGTTTGGAAGATATATTTATTTATCAAGTTAGGAATATAATACAACAGTTGAGTTATTTCTACACAATACGATACCTTTTCAACGATAGTAATTCTATTTTTGAAAAGCTATAATAATGCATGGAAACAATTGTACCGTTTTATGTAAGGAATTATTGCATATACATTCATTGCCCCAGGATGATCGCAGCCGCATGGCTGAAACGTATAAATGAACACATACACACACACACACACACACACACACACACACACACACACACACACACGCACGCACGCGCGCACACACACACACGCTCACACGCATTCTTTTATTCTTTTACTTGTTTCAGTCATTTGACTACGGCCATGCTGGATCACGGCCTCGGAGAATTTTAGGCGAACGAATCGACCTCCCCATTATAGCCTGGTACTTATTCGAGCGGTCTCTTTTACCGAACCGGTAATATTATGGGGTCATAAACACACTAACACTGGTTGTCAAGGGCTGGGGTGGGACACACACACACACACACACACACACACACACACACATACACACACTCACACACACACATGCATATATACAAGTATTTGGTCGGCTCGAAGCTATAGTAGAAGCCACTTGACCAAGGTACCATGCAGTAGGATTGAACCCGAAATCATGTGACTGGGAACAAAAACTTCTCACAGATGTCATCATCGTCACCATCATCCTCATTTCCATCATCATCATTGTGGCGATAAGCATCACGCTACGCCTCTCAGAAAATGCCATGTTTAGTTCGTTCGCGGATATTTTTGTTTTGCTCTTAGTTCTAGCTCCTTCATCAGTGTTATTAATAGTGATGATGTTTCGGTGCCTTGCTCACTGAATTGCAGCCCATTCTGTTTCTCACCTTCGCCATGTCCCTGCGTCAATCTTAGTAAAATCAACCGGAAATGAAATGGAAGCTTACAGACAGTACATACAACAACATGATGGGAAACAGGAGGCTGAAATGGATGCTAGAACAGCATATACTCATCTACATACATATAGAAATCTAGGACTCTTTCGAGAATTTTCTGGATGATACATTGAACCTTAGTACTGGGCTTTTATGACCTTTATCATAAATCTAATTAAAACCGCCAAAATGTAAATTGAAAAACTAGTCATGCCAAAGAAGTAATTAAAAATATATTTAGCGTTATCTCAGAAGATCTAGTCTTTCAGGTAAGGAAAATATTTTTCTTATAAAAGTAAGAATATTATAACGCCCCTTTGGCTTGGGTTGGACATACTGAGAAGGTCAACTATACTCCTAATGTAAATACCGAGTATGCACTTAAGAAAGGTAGAGTAAGTGTGTCGGTACTTAGAGATTGCAGTAATCGTGATAAAAAGAATAGTTGCAACAATTTATATAATAATAGGATTGCAAATAAAAGGATTAATGACAAGAAAATTAACGTGAACTTAGTTGATATAGTAATCAAAATAATCTCTCAATTAAAAGGTTCCATATAATCAGTCCGGTAAAAACATAATTATATTAATTATAGTAATAAATTAAGGAAAAATAGAACACGTAGTGAGGATATTACATGGTATAATGCTCCATTCGGAATTCACGTAGCCTCAAATATTCCGGGAATGTTCTTTATAGCCTTAGATAAAATTTCCCACGTCTTCTAGCAGATATAGTAAGATATCTAATGGACATATTGTGAAGTATGCATAATCCACTACACCCAGTTTAGCAGATATTATAGCGGCTATCAATATCAGAAAATTGAACGCCTTGAGAATAAAGGAACGTTCGAGTGTTTATTCTGAACTTATTGAAAAATCTAGGTTCAGCTTTAATGAAAAACATCTTTCAAGTCAAGTTAACGGAGTTGACTACATCCCAATGTCTCATATAGATAAAAACAGTAATACTAATACCATAAATAGGTTATTTTATAACTGTGGGAGAAGTGGAATGTGTTATTTTCGGAACCCTAGTAAATGCCCCCCAGAAAAGCAGTATCTAAGGAAGAATATGATATATAAATCGTCAAAACCCTCGAAGGCATCTATTACAAGTGCTTCTGCTACAAAATTTAAACCCCAGAGACATAATCACATTCACTCTTTTAAATATAAAAGAAGAGAATACTGTATCTCATGAGCCAGGTTCATCGGGGGTTTCAAAGAGAAAATACAATACCTCATTTCGTGGTCCGTAATAGGTAGCGTTTTTTTTTTACCACATAGGTGAGTGGGAGAGGAGGAACTAATTATTTACTAAATTGTGACTATAACCTATTTAACAAATGCACCGAACTATCGATTCGTTGTTCTCATTATTTATTAAAACAATCTTAAATTTTCTTTTTAAAATTTCCACTCTAAAATCCCACTTAATTAACTCGCCTGGGTATAAACAAATAAACTTTATAATTAAGACAAGTTATTAATTATTTTTCGTTTTCCTTCTTAATTTACTCATTATAT
The DNA here is from genome assembly GCF_006345805.1 of Octopus sinensis. NCBI lineage: Eukaryota > Metazoa > Mollusca > Cephalopoda > Octopoda > Octopodidae > Octopus > Octopus sinensis. Next base: position 5,207,439 of record NC_043002.1, read on the forward strand.
AATATAATGGAGGAATTTTCTCAGAAATTCAAAGCCTAAGTTGCATTGCAGACTGCTTTTCCTCTTCCCTCTTAATATACTTGCCTTATAACACTTTCATTTTTTAAATTCGATTCTTTAAGTACCGCACCAAATGTAATTTAGTTTGATATTTCATACAACTGAATTTATTTTTGTATTCAACTTAGTATTTGTTGACCTGGGATCTTTTCGGTTTGAACGGCAGTTTTTAACATAATTTCTAGGTAACTAAAAAATTTTAAACTTCGTATACTGGTAGAATGTGTTTATAAAACATCTTTTTCTCTTGGCTTTATTGAAAAAATTCTATAGTTTGTAAGATATTTGTTGTTTTTTTTCTTCAATTTCAACCAGTCAGTGATTTCAACCAATCACTGACGTCTATTGAGGTAAGAAACATTCTGCGCCGTACGAATATGTCCCTCGTTTAAGAAACAGATTGGGTTTATTTACATTTGTGAAGAAAAAAAGATACCCTTCCCCCCACCTCTAACCCTAACCCTAAAACAGATTGAAATGCAATAGATCGATACTAGGGTCATAATTATGGGTGACAATTTCATATGACACCGCTAGAAAAACTGCCGTTCAAGCCGAAAATATTCTTGACCTGATTTCTATAAATAAAAATGTGACGGTGATTGTTAGATTGTCTTGTCTTTAAAAGTTACATCTCACTCAATTGACCCGTCACGCTACTCACTCCTCTCTGCTATAGTCTACAACTAAGTAAAGACATTAAATGCCAATTATATTTCTCAAGCGTTTAAGGAGGTGAGCTGGCAGAATTGAGAGCACGTCGGGCAAAATACTTAGCGGCATTTCACTCGTCTTTACGTTCTGATCTCGGATTCCGCCGAGGTCAACTTAGCATTTCATCGTTTCGGTATCGATAAAATAAATACCATTTACGTATCGAGGTCAATGTAAGCAACAGGCCCTCTTCCTCAAATTGCAGACCTTGTGCCTATAAGAAGAAAGGATATTTCTCAAGCGCTTCTTTTTAAAGACCTCAATATACCCAACATTTAATAACATTTTGACTCCTCCTGACCATGGACTTTGCACGTTCATAACAATTAAGGGAATGTGATATGATATGAGTAGAGACGCTAGGCTTAGTGGACTCATTGCCGTAAAATTGAGCTTTCGATTCTTGGACCAGAATGATGCTTCATTCCACCCAGGTGGTTAAAATGAGTAACCCGCGAAGGACCGGTGTCGGGGGTGATATATACACAGAAGTCAGGAAACCGACTCTATACAAATCTATATGACTTAGTAATGAGCTTTATCCGTTCATATGATATGAACATTGTCTTCTTCCTTTGTGTTTGTAGCAGTCTTTGAAAAATCTAACAGAGCGACTCTTGAGATCCGCAGAGGAAAGTTTATGGGATAAATATTCCATCATTTAACTGTTTAATTGATTAGTTAATTGGTCGATTTTATGTACAAATCATTGTATGATGTAGAAACGATTACGCAAAGTTTCGCATATTGTAATCGAATAAAGTCACATAAAACTATAACTCTTTATTGTTTTCTCTGCTTATGCCCCAGCATGGCCGTAGTCTAATGACTGAAACAAGTGAACGATAAAAGATGTCTTTGTGTATATGTGTGTATGCGCGCGCGAGTATGTATGTATATATGTGTATATGTGTGTGTGTATGTATATCAGATATTCTTTTCTATTCTAGTCACCAGGCCCGAAATTTTTGGAGAGGGGGCCAGTCGATTAGATCGATCCCAGTACGCAACTGATACTTAATTTATCGACCCCGAAAGGATGAAAGGCAAAGTCGACCTTGGCGGAATTTGAACTCAGAACATAAAGACAGACGAAATACCTGTTTCTTTACTGCCCACAAGGGGCTAAACACAGAGAGGACAAACAAGGACAGACAACGGATTAAGTCGATTATATCGACTCCAGTGCGTAACTGGTACTTAATTTATCGACCCCGAAAGGATGAAAGGCAAAGTCGACCTTGGCGGAATTTGAACTCAGAACATAAAGACAGACGAAATACCTGTTTCTTTACTGCCCACAAGGGGCTAAACACAGAGAGGACAAACAAGGACAGACAACGGATTAAGTCGATTATATCGACTCCAGTGCGTAACTGGTACTTAATTTATCGACCCCGAAAGGATGAAAGGCAAAGTCGACCGCGGTGGAATTTGAACTCAGAACGTAACGGCAGACGAAATACCTATTTCTTTACTACCCACAAGGGGCTAAACATAGAGTGGACAAACAAGGACAGACAAAGAGATTAAATCAATTATATCGACTCCAGTGCGTAACTGGTACTCATTTAACCGACCCCGAAAGGATGAAAGGCAAAGTCGACCTCGGCGGAATTTGAACTCGGAACGTAACGGCAGACGAAATACCGCTAAGTATTTCGCCCGGTGTGCTAACGTTTCTGGCAACTCGCCACCTCACATATTGTAACTGCCTCTGTCACTGAAGAGTAACACTTAGTTTTCTACAACTTCAGTACATACAGTAGATTCCGCTTTATTGTGCGATTAAAGAGCGGCAAACTGGCAGAATCGTTAGCGCGCCAGAGAAAACGCTTAGCGGCGTTTCGTCCAGCTTGCCCTTCTGAATTCAAATTCCGCCGACGTCGACATTGTCCTTCATCCTTTCGGAGCTGATAAAACGTCAGTTGAGCACTGGTATCAATGTAATCGACTCCCCCTCTCCAATAAAAATTAGTGACCTTGTGCCAACAGAAGAACGGACAATTTAGGCGATTAACCGAATCCAATTAGAAAGCAATAAATTACGATGTTCCAGTATATTTTCTGCAGTAACGCTTCCTGGCTATATTTACACTCGCATAGATTATATCATGAAAGCAGAATTCTTATTCGGTGGACACACACAACCTGATTATGTTTCGTCTAATCCCAGTTAATTATTTTATTGATATAGATCGACATCTTATCTTTTATCTTTTACTTGTTTCATTCATTAGACTGCGGCCATGCTGGGACACCATCTTGAAGAATTTTTAATCGAATGTATCGTCCCAGTAGGCGCAGGAATGGCTGTGTGGTATGTAGTTTGCTTACCAACCACATGGTTCCGGGTTCAGTCCAATTGCATGGCATCTTCGGCAAGTGTCTTCTACTATAGCTTCGGGCCGACCAAAGCCTTGTGAGTGGATTTGGTAGACGGAAACTGAAAGAAGCCCGTCGTATATATGTATATATATATATATGTATGTGTGTGTGTATATGTTTGTGTGTCTCTGTCTCCCATCACTTGACAACCGATGCTGGTGTGTTTACGTCCCCGTAACTTAGCAGTTCGGCAAAAGAGACCGATAGAATAAGTACTAGGCTTACAAAGAATAAGTCCTGGGGTCGATTTGCTCGACTAAAGGCGGTGCTCCTGCATGGCTACAGTTAAATGACTGAAACAAGTAAAAGAGTAGAGAGAGAAAGTACTTATATTTTTAAAGTATGGTACTTATTCTATCGGTCTCTTTTGCCGGACCGCTAAGTTACGGAAACATAAACACACCAGCACTTGCTGTCATACATACATACATTCATACATACGACGGGCTTCTTTCAGTTCCACTCACATGGCTTTGGTTGCCCGAGGTTATAGTTGAAGACATCTCCTAAAGTGTCACTTAGTGGGACTGAACCCGGAATTATGTGGTTGGGAAGCAAGCTTCTTACCACACAGCCACGCCTGCGCCTGAATGTTTTTGTCCCTTATTAGATTTTCAATATCCTTTTATATTCTGTAACTACCGAAACGTTGTAATTTCATATATCATATACACGACCAGTGGAGGCGCAATGGCCCAGTGGTTAGGGCAGCGGACTCGCGGTTGTAGGATCGCGGTTTCGATTCCCAGACCGGGCGTTGTGAGTGTTTATTGAGCGAAAACACCTAAAGCTCCACGAGGCTCCGGCAGGGGGTGGTGGCGATCCCTGCTGTACTCTTTCGCTACAACTTTCTCTCGCTCTTTCTTCTGTTGGCCAGCTCGCTTAGCCAGCGGGGTGGCGTCATTTGAAGGCTAAAACAATGCGAAGCGCATTGTGACCAGCGATGTGTAGCAACATCTGATAGCCTGGTCGGTCACGTTGATCACGGTGATATGCACGACCAGTAGATTTCCCAGTTTATATTATACAACAGTACCATCCTGGGCCATCTAGTGTAAGACGGATCAATCACAGGCTACAATATTTTGTAGCGAATAAAAAATATGACGTCACTTCTCCTTGATTATTTTTTCACAATTTTTTTCATACGATGAAGACTTATAGATGAAACATTTTTTTCTAAACAAGATAAAAATAAACTGGAGTCTGAATTTTGAGGGTTTTTAAATTCAAAGCGGTTAGAATAACATCCTGAAACCATTTGACTTTTTTTTAGCATCTGGTGTTTGTAAGCACAAACCGCTGAATACTGTCATTAATTAATGATGGTAACGGAAGCTTCCAGATTCATCTTATTCGTATCAAATCAATTTGATGCTAGATTTAATTAATATTTTTACTAATAATCGGAAAAAATATCTTTAGGCAATTGACCATTCAATTTTACATATATTCTTCTATTCTTTTACTTGTTTCAGTCATTTGACAGCGGCCATGCTGGAGCACCGGCTTTTAGTCGAGCAGATCGATCCAAGGACTTATTATTTGTAAGCCTAGTACTTATTCTTTCGGTCCCTTTTGCCGAACTTCTAAGTGAGGGGACGTAAACACACCAGCATCGGTTGTCAAGCGATGTTGGAGGGACAAACAGACACACACACATACACGACGAGCTTCTTTCAGTTTCCGTCAACCACATTCACTCACAAGGCTTTGGTCGGCTCGAGGCTATAGTAGAAGACACTTGCCGAAGGTGCCACACAGTGGGACTGAACCCGGAACCATGTGGCTGATAAGCAAGCTACTTATCTCACAGCCACTTCTGCGCCTATACTTTAAATTTTGGAGCCAAATGGTTCGTGCATCCAGTAAACAGATTTAAGTAATTATCCGGTATGCTATTAAGCGGAATCAACTGATTAATAAATTACCTTTGCGAAACTTAATCACTTGACTTATCAGAATTAGGTCGAAGGATTCTTGCAATATCCAATTATAACTACTTCGTAACCGAATCGTACTCCAATGAAATGACCTTATGTGATATTAACTCTGAAATGAAACGGAATAAAAACAGACACCATTAGCTGACTCATACGACACTCCACTGTTTTTGTTTTTCACTAACATATTTGTATCCACTGTTGAGACATTTTAAATATAGCACGTAGTACAACTGGAGAGATACCTAGACAAATTGCCATTCCTGGTACGTCATGGCACGTTGCTACAATTCCCAACAGTAGGTGGCGTCGTAGTCAACCAAAAAGTCGGGCTAAACTCCAATAAAATAACTCATTTCTCAGATATTTGTTTCTCGTCTGTCTTTCTTCATTTCCCTCTCCCAGGTAAATTTATGTCATTCCCAGTAGCAGAGCAACTCATGTCGCCATACCTAATTTGGGAATTCTTAAATAAATAAACAAATAAATAAGCAGACAAATAAATAAATAAATAAACAAATAAATTAGTAAATAAACGGATAGGCACAGGCGTGGCTGTGAGATAAGAAATTTGGTTCTCATCCACATGGTACCAGGTTCAGTCCAATTGCTTGACACACCTGCATTTCTCTTCTGCAATAGCTTAAGGCCGACCAATGTATTGTGACAGGTATGATAATGGCCAAGGCGGCGAGTTGGTAGAAATGTTAGAACACCGGGTGAAATGCTTAGCGGTATTTCGTCTGTCGTTATGTTCTGAGTTCAAATTCCGCCGAGGTCGACTTTGCCTTTCATCCTTTCGGGGTCGATAAATTAAGTACCAGTTACGCACTGGGATCGATGTAATCGACTTAATCCGTTTGTCTGTCCTTGTTTGTCCCCTTTGCGTTTAGCTCCTTGTGGGTAGTAAAGAAATAGGTATGATAATGGCCAAACCAAGGTTTCATTAGAAGATGCTTGCCCAAAACATCAGGTAGTGGGATCGAATTACGGTATCACGTTGTTACTTCTTACCTACAAAGCCTCGCCTCTCCATATATCTTTATATTCTACTTGTTTCAGTTTTAGGACTGCAACACCGCCGGGGCACCAGCTTCAAGTGTTTAGTCAAATAGATTGACCTCAGTGCTTATTTTTATATTTTGTACGTATTGGTATCTTTTGTCGAACCGCTAAGTTAACGGAGGACGTAAACAGATCAGCACCGGTTGTCAGGCGGTAGTGGGATGGGGTGGGATTAAACACAAACGAACACACACACACTCACACACACGCACACACATACATACACACACACACACGCACACGCATATACACGCATACAAACACACGCACACACTCTCACACGCATAGACATACATACACACACACTCACACACACTCACACACACTCACACACACATACACACACACTCAGACACACTATCACACGCACATACACACATATTTGAAGGGGTGTTGAAATATTCCTGGCTTTGGGTAAAAGAATATACAGGAGGATCAGTTAATTATGATTTTATTCAACGTGTTACCTTCCCAGATTCACACACTTATTGCAGCGATCCTTCAGTCATTCTAAGCCCTGTAAAAGAACTCGGAAGGTTGGACCTTCAACCAGGCTTTTCGTAATTCCCTTAAAGCCTTGAACTTTTCAGCACTCCCTCCTGTATACATACACACGACGAGCTGGCAGAAACGTTAGCATGTCGGGCGAAATGCGTAGCCGGATTTCGTCTGCCATTACGTTCTGAGTTCAAATTCCGCCGAGGTCGACTTTGCCTTTCATCCTTTCGGGGTCGATAAATTAAGTGCCAGTTACACACTAGGGTCGATATAATCGACTTAATCCGTTTGTCTGTCCTTGTTTGTCCCCTCTGTATTTAGCTCCTTGTGGGTAGTAAAGAAATATATACATACACACGACGGGCTGTCAAGCAGTTTCCGGCTACCATATCCACTCCCAGTGCTTTGGTCGACCCGGGGTTATAGTAGAAGACACGTGCCAAAAGTGCCGTGCAGTGCTGTGGGACTGAACCCAAAACCATGCAGTTGCAAGGCGAGATCTCAACCACACAACCTTGTTTGCTGGTTTCAGACAAATGTGGAATAAAGAAGACAGCAACAGCAAATGGAGGCGCAATGGCCCAATGGTTAGGGCAGCGGACTCGCGGTCGGAGGATCGCGGTTTCGATTCCCAGACCGGGCGTTGTGTGTGTTTATTGAGCGAAAACACCTAAAAGCTCCGGCAGGGGGTGGTGACGACCCCTGTTGTACTCTCTCGCTACAACTTTCTCTCACTCTTTCTTCCTGTTTCTTGTCCCCGACTTCCTACACAACCGCTGAGCCTGGATGCGCATTCATCCATCCGTCGATGTTCTCGGTGTCGGGCGTTGACCTGCTTTCTCTTCTGCGGGTCTTACGAATAGCAAAGGACCACGTTTCGGACCTCTCCCATCTTGCGAGCTCTGGGACGAAGACCGCTTCGCTCAACAAGAACAGCAACAGCAGTAGTAACAGCAATAAAAGCAATAGCTAAATATTTTGCTTGTAACTGTGCAAACAAATAACGAAAAACTCCAGAAGATGAATGGGTTGTTACTATATATAACCATAACTGTCGAGAGTGAGTTTTCCAATAAACAGACAATGTAATATTGTTCTTGCTCTTGTTATTCATTTATAATTTATGCCGTTTTATAAGAGTTGACAATACCGTCAAGTCACCTGTGCCTGTCATCCAACAGATTTCAAGATATTTTAAGGAGTGTAAATTGAGTCAAGCAGTTTCCTGTTGCTAATGTTTATCTCATATGAAGATTTAAATTTAGCACTGCAAGCTGACGAAAACCTGACTTATTTTTTTATTTAGAGCATTCGCTGCCAAGTTGGTTTGAGGGGAGTCCTTAATATGCAGTCAATCCCCGTTCTGAGCTGTTACTTCGAGGAGGTATTTAGTGAAAGGCGCTTCAGCCTTGACTTTTCCATTTTTTTTCTTTTTAGATTGTCAGTATCTAATATTACAGTTGCCAATGTGATATTTTACACTGCCGATAAAGTGTAATTGAAGAAGATTTAGCTGCCATTTCTAGTAGGTTTAGTGAATGTTTGTTTGTTGAGCGAAGCGGTCTTCGTCCCAGAGTGGGAGAGGTCCGAAACGTGGTTCTTTGCTATTCGTAAGACCCGCAGAAGAGAAAGCAGGTCGACCCCCGACACCGAGAGCATCGACGGATGGATGAATGCGCATCCAGGCTCAGCGGTTGCGTAGGAAGTCGGGGATAAGAAACAGGAAGGAAGAGTGAGAGAAAGTTGGAGCGAAAGAGTACAACCCGGAGCCTCATGGAGCTTTAAGTGTTTTCGCTCAATAAACACACACAACGCCCGGCCTGGGAATCGAAACCGCGATCATCCGACCGCGAGTCCGCTGCCCTAACCACTGGGCCATTGCGCCTCCACTTTTAGTGAATGTGTAGAAACGACGGCGTTAAGCTATAACCTAAATTGATTTATAGCAGTGTCAGGATTACTGAATAGAAAGGGTTTACGGCTCAGCTCTGTTTCAGTCTTGTTTTTCAGGATTATGCGAAATGAAATGAAACAAACTGGACTGGATACGAAAGAGTGGTCTACTGGGTTAATGATTTATGATAATGAATGTTTCTTGATAAATAATGAAACATCACATTAGCACAAAAGAGATAATATTACAGAGGAGAACCTATAACGTCCATTGAACGGACTCCATTGTATGAGTGGTACTTATTTTATGAACACCGTGGTTGCTTTTGTTGTTGTTTAGTTCCAGCAAACCAGGCAGAAAATCAATAGTTTTATCAATGGGAGTGCTGCCTACAGGTTTGTCTTGGTTGAGGAGAAGTGAATACGAGGAGTATTCTGAAAGAGTAGTAAAGACTCTCATGTCGGATCTAGGAAGGCCCGGTTATATTTTGAGAAATGACACAGAGCTTTATGGTGCAGAAACTCGTCCTTTGACTTCTTGGGGCTCGTCACGTTGGTATTATGGTGGTAGATAAACATTCCGGTTGTCGATTGTAGCAGATTCCCACCCCAACAGCTGGTGTAGATATTACTTTTCATCTGCACAACTACATTAATATCCTCATCTTGTCCTTGGGTACCTTTAAGGGCACCTACTATGTTGCCAATGTTTAGACTAGGTCTTTGCTTATTACAGAAACGCAAGGGGTCATGGGAGCTGCCAAATGGATGTCAAGTCAGAATAAAAGGAAAATTATGGTTGTGAGTCTTGGTTATGTAAGGGATGTGGAACAGTATATCTCGGATATATTTTTAATCACTCGTTTAGGGAGGATTCGGCGGTGAAACACATTTGCTACCAAAGAACTTGAAGTACTGGGGGATTTGGTGGGCTGGCAGGAGTTGTGTAGTAAATTATCTTGAGATAGGTAAGTGTCAGATTAGGATAGAGAATATTCGAGTCTGTATCACAGAGATGACTTAATTTAGTGGTTCTTAAGCTAGGTAGTAGTAGTCTATGGGGGATATTGTTTGTTCCCAAGGTGGGCAGTGGGTGTCGCAGAATGGTCATAACTTTTCTAAGAAATAAAATATTAAAACTAGGTATGATATTTATATTTTAACACCTTTTCAAGAAAAATCTTTCTCGGGAGCAATGTGAGAAGGGCATTGTGTTATGGGAGAGCAAAAACATAATTGATAATGTTCCAAGGTCCAATATAATTTCGTTATACGAGTCCTTGCTTAGTACTAATCCATGTGCATGCTTGATGGAATAATAAACGAAAACATGGATAATAAGGCTGCACAGTTATAGTTTGATTAATTAAAATATTCTCCTGTTTCTTGGTTTTGCAGAACATGGAGAGTGACGTTTTTTTAAAGATATTCGGCTAAAGAGGGTGCTGAGCTATAAATGACTGAGAGCCTTAGGGTGGATATAGAAGACAGTGGCATAGTGTGGAGCGGGTGGATCGCACAGAGTGGCTACTTGAGATACTTGTGTTTACTGTAGACAAAGGAGCGTTACGTTTAAGGAAAAAAGCTGGCCAATTTGGCTGTCACATAAGGCAGCCGAAACCTATGTTGTGAATGCCGTGAATGGGGTAAAACGCCAGAGCGTCGAACTAAATAAATGCTATGGGATATTAGTTCCGGCTCTTTATGTTTATGTTCTGAGTTTTTATCCCGCAGAGATCAACTTCACCTTTCACCCTTTAAGGGTCAATAAAATAAAGTACCAATCAAATGCAGAGGTATTGACTAACACCATCCAACCAAAACTGCAAGCCTTGTGCCTAAGTTAGAACCAGTTACTCGTACAGCTGTAAAGTTGCGTAGGGAGGGCTGTGCAGGATGTGTTGACCACACGGAGAGGCCATTTTGTTTACGACATGTGTTTGCTGTAGTCGAAGGTATGTTTAAGAAAGACGGCGGCCATTTTGGTTAACATATTGAACAGCCAAAACCCACACGACGCTACTGACAGGAGCCGAAGGATTTGTGTCTTACTGTAAGAGTAGGAGGCTGTTGGACCGACCGAAATCCACGAGTGTTGGTGTAGCAGACGGGAAATTTTCCCAGAATATTGATTAATACTCATTTTATTAGACAAAAGACTGTAAGCATTGAATTTCGGAAATTAAAAAAAATAGCTTACTGCAAATATACAAACTAAAAGAAAGGTGCAAAAAATAGCCACAACAACGATGTATGTTAAATGTGTAAATAATTAAACGAAAAAATAAGATGGCAAACTGGATATTGTTACTAAGTATGGAAACTGGTTTTCTCCATCAATGTACGTGTTGTTATAAACCAGGCAACGCTAATGTTACTCTACTGGCACATAACACATTAATATAAGTCTGCTGCAGGTATTTGCTGAAATATGCTTTTAAAACAAATAAAATAGAATATATATATATATATATATATATCTCCAGAGACACACACACACACACTGACTACTACTACTACTACTACTACTACTACTACTACTACTGCTACTACTACTACTGCTACTACTACTGCTGCTGCTGCTGCTGCTACTGCTGCTGCTGCTGCTGCCACTGCTGCTGCTGTGAATAATTCCACTCATTGGTAACAAAGCCTCAAATTGTACGAAACTGGTATAGTCGATTAAATCCATCAAACGCACACACACACACGTACGCGCACGCACACACACACACACACACACACACACACACACGCACGCACGCGCACGCCCAGAATGATTCTCAAAATATAGCTCTAGAATGATTCAACTGCCTAAGGAACATTAAGGAAACATTTTTTCCCCGCTCAAGCCATTTTCTTTTGCTATCAAGTTGTCGCGGTGTAGTGTAATATAATTATTTATGTGAAGGATATATACTCTTGGTTCGTTGTAAGTTTTTGGCTTTTACCTCCGCAGAATACCTGCTAACCGTCGCCGCCTTGTACAGAACTGTTGTGAATTTGTCTTACGAATATTAATTTGATTAGCTCATTCGTTTTATTTTTTGAAAGGGTGTCTACATTTCATACTTAGTTATTCGCCAGCAATCTCTACGAAGTAAACGGATTAAATACGATCCTACAATTGAATTTCAGTTACACGATTGCTAGAGAAACATTCCTGTTGAAAAAGAATTCAAACAGACAAATAGTCCAGATGTGAAAACAGGTTTGTCGAATTTAAGAAGGCTTCATGTAAAACAAAGCTCCTCATTACACCGGATATAAAATGATTCGGGAGCTGTTGTAATTCTAGAAACATTACGAATGTTCGACTATTATAGCAATTTAGGTCCATCTCTTCAAGGTTCAGAGTTCAATCCGAGTGAACAATTTCTTATAGAACGAGTAACATTAGCGATAAAAAATCTAACCCCACCCACTTGCTTTAAGTGGCCTAGAAATAGTAGCCAAATCTATCTCAAATTGCATGCTGTTGTATAAAAAAGAAAAGTATGAAAGCTCTCGTTAGACAATGTAGTTGTAGATATACCAGGAAAATGGTCTCAACTGGAATATTTTTGCCTTTTTTTTCTTTCCAGGTTTGAATAATTAAGTACCAGGCAGATACCTGTGCCGATTTAGTCGACTATAAACGTCAACGTAAACAAACTTCTAGATTTGGACGAACGTGAGAAATTATTATTATCAACAGGAAACCGTGTCTGATGAGAATACAATGTAAATCACACGAAGAATAGAACGGGAAATGGATACAGAAGTATTGATAGTGAGAAATCGATA
>NC_043002.1:5227285-5237285 GCF_006345805.1 Octopus sinensis
GATCCATTATGATTTCACTAAACCTGGCTCATCAATCACGGCCGAAGTATATTGCTGCCAACTGGACCACATGATGCAGAAACTCACACACAGACGCAAAAAACCCAGCCTAGATTAGTCAACAGATCCACTCCTATTTTATTGCAGGACAACGCCAGACCACACATCGCAAAAATGACATTGGGGAAACTACAGGAGCTTGAGCTGGAAGTTCTCCATCATCCACCATACTCACCTGATCTTGCCCCCACTGAATACCACTTCTTCCAGAATTTGGATAACTTTTTTATAGGAAAAGAATTTAATTCCAACGATGCTATAAAACAGGCCTTTCAAGATTTTATTGACACTAGATTGCCAGGCTTTTGCAGTTCCGAGCTGGACAAGCTACCACTGAAATGGCAAAAGTGTATTGACAATATAGGGGCATACTTTGATGAATAAAACTATTCCTTGTATTCACAAAACATTAGCAAACTTTTTTCTTTTCTACAAATTTCGTACTTGACGACCCAATACATACATACATACATACATACATACATACATACATACATACATACATACATACATACATACATACAACATACATGCATACACAAACAAACATATAGACACATACATACATACACACACACATAATTAGAATGGCAAAAGGATAAACAGTTATGTTATGAATTCCATTGGCTTACAACTGTTTCTGTTATAAGATGCAACACATTCATAGTTGCATGCTTGAGTAACACCCTGTAGCTTCATCGGAACTCCAAACAAGTTCATAGCATACTTGTTTATTCCTTGTCATTCTAATTTCCTATTAGCATTCTGTACTCGACTGACGCTTCTTTCTGAAGCATATGTATACTCTGTTCTAACACCAGTTTTTTAGTATCGCTATGCCAAAGCAAAATGTACACACGCACACATAATATAATACACACACACACGTATTTGCATATTCATATATGCATGAGCACATACACATATACATGTGTACACATACATGAGTAAATACTTAACCTTTAACCTTTAATCTTTTACTTGATTCAGTTATTAGACCACGGCCATGCTGGGGCACCACCTTGAAGAACTTTTGTTTTTAAAGCCTGTTACTTATTCTATCGATTTCTGTTTGCCGAGCTGCTAGTTTACAGGCACATAAACAAACCAACACCGGTTGTCAAGCTGGTTTTACAAGTTGCATATATTGTGTAACGTCAAGTGTTGCCGGATAATGAAATAAATTTAACAACTGAAATAAAGGTATACCAAGTTACAGTAAAGTTCTTTTTTCTTATTATATATATATGTACACACGAACAAACAGCCTTTATAAATACCAGCAGAAGGACCATTTTTCGCGCCATAGGTATAAAAATGTGCCCCGACGAATTTGTTTCCTCATAACTTTCCGAAAAATAGATATTTATTGATGAAAGTTTCTACAAATGCGTTTCAGATGGTGTAGAAACGACTTTATCGGGCTTTGAGGTGAAAAAATTTTTGGAAGACCAGTTTCAGATAATTCACACGCCTCAGTTTTGTTTTCTCATAGCTTTCAGAAAAATTAATATTTCTCAATGGAATTTTCTACATATGCGCAGGAGTGACTGTGTGGTAAGAAGCTTGCTAACCAACCACATGGTTCCGGGTTCAGTCCCACTGCGTGGCATCTTGGGCAAGTGTCTTCTGCTATAGCCCCGGGCCGACCAATGCCTTGTGAGTGGATTTGGTAGACGGAAACTGAAAGAAGCCTGTCGTATATATGTATATATATATATATATATATATATATTATATATATATATATATATGTGTGTGTATGTGTGTTTGTGTGTGTGTGTTTGTCCCCCTAGCATTACTTGACAACAAATGCTGGTGTGTTTACGTCCCCGTAACTTAGCGGTTCGGCAAAAAGAGACCGATAGAATAAGTACTGGGCTTACAAAGAATAAGCCCCGGGGTCGATTTGCTCAACTAAAGGCGGTGCTCCAGCCTGAAACAAGTAAAAGAGTAAAGAGAGAATATGATTTTCTTATGGTTTAGATACGATTATATAAAAAAGTATAGGAAAATGGATTGCGGAGGATATTTCATGCATCTCGACTTTACTTTCTCGTCGTTTTAATAATTTAATTACAATTACATTGAAAAAATATTACTTTTGAGACCCATGTGATACATGTTCATTCTAGCATGCTAAGCGACCACGTAGAGGATGGGCCACTTTTCAGTTTGTTTAAAAAAGGAAGATTATGATTGTGATAAAATAATGAAAGAAGTAGGCATTCAATAATTAGTGTAAGAATTGTACTCCTCTTTCTAAAAAGATTTCTTTCAAAGAATTTTTGGAAAAGAGGATGAGTCCACAAAGGATATTTTTTTAACATAATAATAGCGAAATCGTCAAAATGTATGAAGAAAATAATGTCAATATGCTTGCGATATCTCTCTCCGTTTCTTTTTCACATAAAATTCCGATATGATTGTAATCCACGCCATCTGAACGATATTTGAAGAAAATTTCATTAAAAAATATTCGTAATCCTGAAAGTCACGAAAATACATCATGGAGTACAGGGGTACATTTCTGTAGTTATACCCAATTAGCAAGATTTCATATTTAGCTTTCTATTTCTTCAACATAACTTGACTGACGCTAGATTAAGCTTATAGCTGTAGAAAGTAGCATTGCAAACATTTGGGTGACATCTGTATTTCCAGAAGTATAAGCAGATGCTAAAAAACGCTTCTGAATAATGTCGCACTGAATAAGATTTGTGACTGAAGTATGTACTTCACGTATTCCATAATGAAAGAAGCTTCAAAACTGCATTTCGATAAGAAAAAAAAAAGAAATGTATTGAAACGGGAATTTATAAAAAAATTTGCAGACTGTTTTGCATTCAATACTTGCTTTCTTTTAGTAAAAGTTACATAATTCCAATTACTTAATAAGAAACTTTCTCCAGCATAGTACAGATTAAGAGACAACTGCTTGCGAGGCGGTTTTCTGTTAGTCATTGTGATAACAATGCTGTATGCGCAGACATACATACATACCCATCTATCTATCTATCTATCTATCTATCTATCTATCTATCTTCATACACACACATAATCACTTACATATCATATATATATGATATCTATAGTATATATGTTATATATATATATATATTATGTGCGTGCGTGCGTGGGTGTGTTTGTATGTGTGTGTGTGTGTGTGTGTGTGTGTGTATGCCTGTGTTTGCTACCCACCAACGCTTGAAAACCGGGTTTCGAGTGTTAAATTAGCGATTTGGCAAGAAAAAGATTGATAGAATAAGTACCAGGCTTTAAAAATAAAAATAAATACTAGAGTTCTTTCATTCGACTAAAAATTCCGCTAGGGGCTGCACGAGCATGGTGCAGTCTAATGACTGAAACAAGTAAAGAAAAAAAAAGATATAATATATATATATATATATATCTATATATATATTATATATATATATATATCTATATATATATATATAATATATATATATATAAATTAGAAAAAAACACCTTTTAGCAATTCAAAATGAACAATTAAATTACACCATCTAGAAAATTACATATAATAGAAATATTAAAATTAAAATAACAATAATATACCGATGATTAAGTAAATTGCAAAAAAAATAATAAAAATCATAAAAACCAAATATATATGTTTTTATTATTATTTTGCAATTTACTTAATCATTGGTATTTTATTGTTATTTTAATTTTAATATTTCTATTATTTTTCTAGATGGTATAATTTAATTGTTCATTTTGAATTGATAAAAGGTGTTTTTTTTTTCTAATTTATATATATATATATATATATATAATATTTTGTGAAATTTGATTTAGTATTTCTAAATTGAATTTTCCCTGTAAGTTAGGAATAATATTCCCTCAAATAATAATAATAATATATATATATATATATTATATTAATATTTATAGATATATATATAACTCCGTATATGTATATATCCCTAGTGGCACTCCGTCAGTTACGACGACGAGTGTGCCAGTTGATCCGATCGACAGAATAGCTTGTTCGTGAAATTAAAGGGCGATTGAGTACCCCACAGATGCGCATACCCTAACGTCGTTCTTAGAGAGATTCAGCGTGACACAGAATGTGATAAGGTTGGCCTTCAGAATCATAAGAAGAACTAATTTTTACCAGCTGAGTGAAGTAGAGCAACGTTTCTTGCTCAAGGACACAATGCGCAACCGGGAATCGAACGCACGACCATGAGCCTAACACGTTAATCTCATATGTAGATATTCGTATGGATACACACACACAGACACACACAATACCCATATATGCACATGCATACATATATATATACACGTATATATAAACACATGTATATATACATCTATCTATCTATCTATCTATCTATCTATCTATCTATCTATCTATCTATCTATCTATATATATATTATATATATATGCATATATATATATATATATATATATATATATATATATATGTAATCATGTGTGTAAATACACACATATATTACATATGTATACATATGGGTTTGTATGTGCGTATATATGTATATATTGGTTCGTATATAGACATGAATGTAGATAAGCATGTTTGTGTATAGACATGTATGTATATAGACATCTATGTATATATGTACACATAAGTATATTTAGATATCTACAACTATACCACATACACTCATATGCACGCTTACATTCCGATATATTAATGTGTGTGTTTGTGTGTGTGTGTCTGTGTGTGCATGTGTGTGTGTGTTTATGCGTGTGCGTATAGATGTGTATGTGTAAGCTGTGTGTCTGTGAATGAGCGCGTGTATGCACATACAATAGATATGTATAGATATGTTGGATATTTTGAAAATAAAATTTAACTGGACAAAAACGAGAGAAATCAATAACCAGATAAACGACCCAGAAATATTGACTAAAATGTTACGTGTGTGGGTGTATATAAGAGAGAGGGTGTTGCAGTTTGGTGGGAAAGTAATGTAAACGGAAGGAATTTCACAGGGCGAAATATCTCAGAGAAAATCGTTAAAATTTTGCTTAGGAAAATGTCACTGGGGAAAGAATGTCAAATTTTATTTCAATATCATAAATCTAATAAGGGATGACTAGTACACGGTGACAACACTATTTACATAATCGTTTCAAATTGAGGCGCAAGGGTAGGAATTTTGAGGCTAGGGTCTAATCTATACCATCGATCCCAGTTCATCACTGGTACTCTGTTTTATCGACTCCCTGAGGAAAGAAAAGCTAAGTTGATCCTGGCAATGTTTGAACTTAGAATGTAAAGATCCGGAAGTGAAACCACAAGGAATTTCGCCCGGTGCTTTTCCGATTCTGCCAATTCTCCATTCTTTATAATTTCAATAACAGCAAAACGTAGAATGGACTAGTTTTAAGCCAATTAGACAGATTAGCCTAAATTGGGCTAAGAGGAACTCCCCCCACCCACGCACACGCTCGACTTGTAATAAAACATTAAAACTTTCTTATGAGCTTTCAATTCTTAGCATATCATTGTGACTAATAGTGGAACATCATATATACAAGAAATATAACCTCCCCCCCACAAACAAAAAATCACTCTTCAGCTTTTTTAGAGTAGAGGGGCCCCACTGGATCTTTTCGGTTTGAACTGCAGCTTTTCTAGAGGTGTCATATGAAATTGTCACCCATAATTATGACCCTAGTATCGATCTATTGCATTTCAATCTGTTTTAGGGTTAGAGTTAGTTAGGGTTAAGGGTGGGAGAAGGATATCTTTTTTTCTTCCGAAATGTCAATAAACCCAATCTGTTTCTTAAACGAGGGACATATTCATACGGCACAGAATGTCTTCACCTCAATAGACGTCAGTGATTGGTTTGAAATTGCAGAAATTGAAGAAAAACAACAACAAATATCTTACAAACTATAGAATTTTCTCAATAAAGCCAAAAGAAAAAGATGTTTTATAAACACATTCTACCAGTATAGTGTTTAGTTACGTGGAAATTATTTTAAAAATCTGCCGTTCAAACCGAAAAGATCCGCCGCACTAACATTCTCTAATTGGGCCCCCGCACTTCCTAGCGCCGGCCATGATATACAGGATGCGACAGAAAATTTCACATATCTGACACAGTCATTGGTGTGACGACAATGAAGTCAGGCAGGTGGCCTCAGAGTTTTTCGTAGCTAATGTTTTACAGTTTTATTTTTTAGTTGCCATCATGGTTTGGATTCATGCCTGCCTAGCATTTGCTGTTAAAATACTTATGAAAAGGGTGAATCTCAGATGTGTAATCGGTGCAACCTGTATATGTAAAAAAATCACGTTTTATACAGCACCTTAAATAAGACATGAAATAAATAAAAACATTTAATTAATCAAGTGTGGAACAACATGGTTCGGGGTTCAATACTACTGCGCGTCACTAAGTTGAGCAAGTGTCTTCTACTATAGCCTCAGTCCGACTAAAGTCTTGTGAGTGGATTTGGTAGACTGAAACTGTAAAGTAGAACGTCGTTTATATATATATATATATATATATATATATATATATATATATATATATATATATATATATCACCGTGATCACCGTGACCGACCAGGCTATCAGATGTTGCTACACATCGCTGGTCACAATGCGCTTCGCATTGTTTTAGCCTTCAAATGACGCCACCCCGCTGGCTAAGCGAGCAGGCCAACAGAAGAAAGAGAGAGAGAGAAAGTTGTGGCGAAAGAGTACAGCAGGGATCGCCATCACCCCCTGCGGGAGCCTCGTGGAACTTTAGGTGGTTTCGTCAATAAACACTCAAAACGCCCGGTCTGGGAATCGAAACCGCGATCCTACGACCGCGAGTCCGCTGCCCTAACCACTGGGTTATTGCGCCTCCACACACACACACACACACACACACACACACACACACACACACATATATATATATACGTGTGTGTGTGTGTGTGTGTGTGTGTTTGACCTCCACTATCACTTGACAATCGGTGTTGGTGGGTTCACGTCCCGTAGCTTAGCGGTTCAGCAAAAGAGAACGATAGACTAAGTACCAGTATTAAAAAAAGAGAATGAGTCGGTACATTCGACTAAAAATTCCTGAAGGCACTGCCCCAGCATGGTCGCAGTTTAATAACTGAAACAAGTAAAAACTAAAAGATGAATTCATTTATTTATCCTGGATTCAGAAATACATCCGTGTATTTGCTATGTCTCTGAGTTCGTATTTCGCCGAGGTCAACTTTGACATTCATCCTGTCAATATCGATAAAAAAAAAAAATTAAAAAAAAAAAAAATTACCAATCAATAGGCGGTAGACTGGTGGTACTAAGAATATCTAATCGGGTGCCTTGCAATATTTGTTCAGTCTTTGAGTTCTGAGTTCAAATCCCGTCATGGACGAAAAAGAGTAGGTTTCCCCAAGCGTACGGAAAACCTACTTTTCTCTGTCGAGGATTTATAGGCCCCATTATTAGACAATTTTCTTTAGTTATCACGTGGTGATCGCTGTAAGCTTTAAGCTTATAAAATACTATCATTATTACTGACAGAATTGTCTAAATCGACACTGCTTAAAAAAACCATTCGCAATATATGTATGGTCATCATACCATACATATATATATATATATATATATATATATATATGCATAAGATCTGGTCGTCAAATCTAAGTAGAGATTTCAAACTTAAAATCTTCAAAGCCACAGTCGAACCAATTCTACTATACAGCTCAGAAACCTGGACGTTATCAAAGAAGCTTGAGAGGTGGTTGGATGGAACTTACACTCGCCTCCATATGAGAGCTCAAAACCTCTCGTGGAAGCGCCATCCAACCAAAATGCAAATATATGGGAAACTACCACCTGTGTCATCTCTTGTGAAAGGTAGGAGAGTCCAGTTTGCTGGACATTGTTGTAGAGCTGAAAACGAGGTAATTTCTACTCTTCTCCTCTGGTAGCCATCTGCTCGCGATACCAGAGGGCGCACACTCTCCTACCCTGATGTAATCTCCTGCAACAGGACCTCCGCAATGCTATGATGGACCACGAAGTCTGGTGTAACATAGTAAATTCCATTGTCTCGACCACGGTCGAACAATGATGATGATATATGTATATATTGCTATAAAACACACATAATTAACGTGCCTGGATGCATGGGCAGCCAGCTGTATGTACTGCAAGGCAATAGACCAGCTATCCTAAAACCTCTGAGCCTAGAGAGTAAACGCCAATCTGAGTTCGCAGACGGTTAACGAATGCGGTGGGGTGGTTGGTGAAAGCTATTGTGAAGAGGTGTAAGTTATGAGGGAAAGATGGAAAGAAGGAAGATGAGAAGTACATCAAGGAGCACAGCAGGCTTCAATTAACCTCGGTTGTTACCCAATTGGTTAAGGGGATTTTGAATCACTCTGTATTGCATTTTATATGGTATTAAACTTCAATAATAAATTCCATAGAGCTGATATTTCGGCATGAAAAAAAAATGTTTAGATTTCAAAATATATTACAAAAAAGCAAAAAAATAAAAAAAACAAAAACAAACGAAATTCAATCAACTCGAAAATTTCCATATTCTTAGAATCTCCCTCTACAGTTAAATGCATTTCTCAGCCATTGCCTTCTCTTCTGCCAGACCAATTTCCGTTCGATGATAACCCGATTGGAATGAGATGACGTGCTTTAGCAAACGATATCATACTTGGTGTTGAGTCAGGTACAAATATTTTGATCAAGGATTTCACTTAGTTATCGAAAAACAGTTGCATTTGGTAGTAGTTGATTTTTTTTGTTATTAATTTCCTCCTCTTTCTCTCTCGTATTATTCTAGCCTGACCGAAGGGAAATATATAATTTAAATAATACATAAAGGCACTCTATAGATATTATAGATGTATGTGTTAAGTATGTTTTGAATGAAATAACTGTTTCTTTATTACCCACAAGGGGCTAAACATAGAGGGGACAAACAAGGACAGACAAACAGATTAAGTCGATTACATCGACCCCAGTGCGTAACTGGTACTTAATTTATCGACCCCGAAAGGAATGAAAGGCAAAGTCGACCTCGCCGGAATTTGAACTCAGAACGTAACAGCAGACGAAATACCAATTTCTTTACTACCCACAAGGGGATAAATATAGAGGGGACAAACAAGGACAGACAAACAGATTAAGTCGATTACATTGACCCCAGTACGTAACTGTACTTAATTTATCGACCTCCAAAGGATAAAAGGCAAAGTCGACCTCGCCGGAATTTGAACTCAGAACGTAACGGCAGACGAAATACCAATTTCTTTACTACCCACAAGGGGCTAAACATAGAGAGGGGACAAACAAGGACAGACAAACGGATTAAGTCGATTACATCGACCCCAGTGCGTAACTGGTACTTAATTTATCGACCCCGAAAGGATGAAAGGCAAAGTCGACCTCGCCGGAATTTGAACTCAGAACGTAACGGCAGACGAAATACCAATTTCTTTACTACCCACAAGGGGCTAAACATAGAGGGGACAAACAAGGACAGACAAACAGATTAAGTCGATTACATCGACTCCAGAGCGTAACTGGTACTTAATTTATCGACCCCGAAAGGATGAAAGGCAAAGTCGACCTCAGCGGAATTTGAACTCAGAACGTAACGGTGTGCTAACGTTTCTGCCAGCTCACCGCCTTTTTTTTAAATGAAATAACGTCATTTGACAGTTTTAACTGCATACAATTCGTTATAGGAGCTCAATTATAGAAATTGCAAAATACAAAATACAAAAAACAAAAAAGAAAGAAAATATTATTCTGAGTTCTTATTTCATTTAAACATACAATATTCCTATAATGGCCACGTAATGTGTTTCTGACGTATCATTTTAATTACTTTGATAAGTACGAGTATATTGAACATATCCCGGTCGTCATTCACGGATTGAAAGGAAAAGCTGTT
>NC_043002.1:5239785-5249785 GCF_006345805.1 Octopus sinensis
CAAGCAGATCTTTGGTATTGAGCAGAATATTTGCTGTCTCCCATCTTTTACACCAAGACAAAGCATGATAACACTTCCAATCAGTTAAGATCAGAAGCCATGAGAGCAAGTGACTGGCACTGCATCAGGGCACTATTATTATTATTATTATTATTATTATTATTATTATTATTATTATTATTATTATTATATTATTATTATTATTATTTAAGGCGGTGAGCTAGCAGAATCGTTAGCACGCTGGGCGAAATGCTTAGCAGTATTTCGTCCGTCGCTACGTTCTGAATTCAAATTCCGTCGTAGTCGACTTTGATTTTCATCCTTTCGGGGTACCAGTTAGAAAGTTTTATTATTATTATTCTATGTTTGACTTTTGCTTTATATTTGTACAAGTTGGCTCCAAGTCTCACCCAGAGACCTCAAGAGACAACAGGTTGGAATATTACATTCAGTTTTCGATTCCATACCTATACGTTTGATTTCTTTCCAGCAAATACCAGACAAACGCATATTTTTACACCATTGAACACGAGTTACATTCCTCGTTTCAATCGACGGTCATGAACGAAATTCAATATTTGTCCCCTATAAAATAACAGTTTTATTAAGGCATTATCTGTCAGCTAAGTCAGCGCCCCAGACCCCGTAAGAAAAGGTCCTCCTAGTCATAAACATAAAACATACGAGGGACGTTCAATAAGTAATGCCCCTGACCCACTTGCAGTTGTTTGATCTAGCTGCAATTTTGCATGAGCATTTATTTATATCTCTATAGATGAAGTAGCAAATAACATCTTTGAACTAATGGTGGTTTCTGATTTACAGGTGTTTGAACTGAGTCAAGTGTGAAATGGAGCCTGTTGAGTGTCGAGCAGTGATTCGGTTTTTGTATTTGAAAGGACGCACACCACGGGAGACTTTTGATGAAATGAAAGTAACTTATGATGATGATGCCCCATCATATGACCTTGTAAAACGCTGGCATCGTGAATTCAAACATGGTCGGAACTCTGTGGAAACAGCTCCCAGATCTGGTCGCCCCCCTTCTGCTATTGATGAGGCATCTGTCCGTCAAGTTGAGGCTGCCATTTTGGAAGATCGACGCATAACTATTCGTGAAATAGCCCATGAGGTCAAGATTAGTACCAGGTCTGTGGAAACTATCATTCATGACCATTTGCATATGCAAAAGGTGTCTGCCAGATGAATTCCCAGGCTGCTCACACCTTTCCAGAAGCAAGAACGCGTCGAGTGCTCGAGGATGAATTTGGAGATGTGCCAAGAAGGTGAGTCAAACTTTTTCAAAAGACTGATTACACAGGATGAAACCTGGGTCCATCACTATGATCCAGAGACCAAAGCCCAGTCAATGCAGTGGAAACACCGTGATTCACCTTCTCCAAAGAAGGCAAGGGTGCAGCCCTCCGCTGGTAAGGTCATTCTCACAGTCTTCTGGGACCAGGACGGAGTAGTGATGACAGATTTCCTGGCAAAGGGTACCACAATTACAGGAGCCTATTGTGCTTCACTTTTGAGGAAATTAAGAGAAGCTATCAAAATCAAGAGGCGGGGCAAGATTAGCAAAAGCAGCCTCCTCCTGCAGGACAACGCTCCGGTCCATAACTCGCTTGTCACCAGATCAGAAGCACGGGCGTGCGGCTATGAACTCCTCCTCCATCCCCCCTACTCTCCTGACCTTGCACCCTCTGATTTTCACCTCTTACCAGCCATGAAGTTGTTTTTGAAAGGAAAGCGTTTCCTGGGTGGTTTCTATGTAGAAAAAGACTAATAACTGTGCCAAGTTTCGTTGCTCTACTGCTATGGGAAGTGGGTCAGGGGCATTACTTATTGAACGCCCCTCGTAATTTTCCTTATTTCTTTTACATCGTTTCATTGTTTAGTGTCATTGCACCTATGATGCGACGCCATTGATTTACACGTACTCACGCATACATACACGCATACATACACACATACATACACACATACATACATACATACACACATACATACATACATACATACATACATACATACATACATACATACATACATACATACATACATTCATACATACATGTCGGCTGTCGACTAGTCAGACGAGTATGACCATTGCTAATAGATGATATTCTTTCTGTTTTCCTTTTGCTTTTAGTGACCATGGGACTTACAATGGCTTTTAAAGCCAGCAAGTGAATTGCATTATTTTGTTGCAGATGCAACATTCATATTCATGTGTTGCTTATTGGGCGCTCGATCTGCACAATACTTTGATTGTATACTTTTATGTGCCATGTGATTCCGTAGCACATAGATTGCATATTAGATTAGCTGCTTAAAATTGGTTGTATTTAATAAACTTGAGGCTCTCCAGCATGTTTGGACAGGTGACTTGTGAGCCAGCTCTGGAGAAGCAAACTTGTCTGCATTTATCACCTTCAAAGTGTGTTGGCTGTTGGAACATGAAATCCTTGGTTCGACTCCAGAAAAAGGTTGCGAGTTTGATGAAAACAACTAGGCTCTAAAAACAGTGCTTTAAAAGAAAAACGAGGTACGTAGCAAAATTACAGCAAGAAGGGATATCAAATGAAAGGCGTTTCTAGCTGGAAGAAAATTTCAAGCATGCGAAAGCCGCAGATCAAAGCACTCTACAAGATGTGCAGGAAAACTGGTGACCGAGACTTGCGACCGACATCCAAATAGCAGCTGATGCGAAAGTGACTTACACTTTGATGAAGCAAATCTTAGGACATAAATCTGTGATGACGGTCACTCTTTGATCTAAGAATGGAAAGATATACTTGCGGACAAAGAAAGTTTACCTAAGATAGGGGAGGAAAATTTTGATGTGTTGCTAATGGAGAACCCCCATCTTTATCGAAGATATTCAACAAAGACCAACTATCTCTTCCCTTGATAATCCATCTACAAAAGATGGAATACAAATGGGAATTAAGAAATGTAATCGCGAAAAAGCTGCCGGAAAACATGGATTTCTTGCAGAGATCTATGAATTAGGCGGTGTAAGATTAACAATAATTATGCATCCCCTAATTTTGGGGATAGGGGCAGTGAAGTACTGGAAAGATGCCATAGTAATACAATTATATAAAAAAAAACTAAAGTTTACGAAGGGATTGTCGTAATTATAGAAGAATAACACTGCTTTGTACTGGCCTCAACCATTCTTTCTCAACTGAAGAACACAAGCTAAATTTTGCCAAAATCGCATTGCGTTTCTCGGCCTCTCGAAGGCACAGGCACCACGATCTTTATAGTTCATCAACTCCATGAGGAATGTTGCGGACAGCGCCAAAAGGTGTTTCAAAGATTTCTGAAAATGTCAAAGTCCTTTGACACGGTCAGCAGAGAAACAATGGAGGGTTGGCATCCAGTTGGAGTTTCTTGGATCTCTTTGTTGATGTAAAGTCTTTTCATGATCACACACACGCGCGCGCGCATATACATATACACATATTTAATACACACATGCATGACTGCATACATACATACATACATACATACATACGTACATACATACATATATACGTACATACATACATACATACGCACATACGCACATACATACATACATACATACATACATACATACATACATACATACATACATACATACATACATACATACATACACACATACATATATGTGTGTGTGTACTGATCTATGTAAGAGATAAATAAAGCGGTTTATATTATTTTAAATTTTCTTTTGCCAATTTCCATTTCCATTTATTATCCTTCACATTTATTTTTTTACCATTTACTTGTTTCAGTGTTTGAACTGTAGCAATGCTGGGACACTACCTAAAAGGGTTTCTGTCAAGCTAATTCACTTCAATACTTATTTTATTTTTAACTACCCACAAGGGGCTAAACACAGAGGGGACAAACAAGGACAGACAAAGGGATTAAGTCGATTACATCGACCCCCAGTGCCTAAATGGTACTTAATTTATCGACCCCGAAAGGATGAAAGGCAAGTCGACCTCGGCGGAATTTGAACTCAGAACGTAGCCGCAGACGAAATACCGCTAAGTGTTTCGCCCGGCGTGCTAACGTTTCTGCCAGCTCGCCGCCTTATTCACTTCAATACTTATTCTATCATCGCTTTTGCCGCACTGCTTTGTTACGGGGACGTAAACAAACCAACACCGATTGCCAAGAAGTAGTGGTAATGGACATGGTTGTGGCGGTGGTGGTGGAGGGGAGCAAAATCGATGCAAACACACACACACACACACACACACACACACACACACACACACACACACATGTATTTATATACACGACGGGCTTTCACACTGTTTCCGTTTACTGATTTAGTTCATAAGGCTCGGAACTATAGAAGACACTCGTTCAAAGTACTGTGTAATTGAATTGAACTCGAACCCACGTCCTTGCGAAACGAGCTTAGCAACAAATTGTTTATGTATTACAGAAAATGAGAATGTTCGCGTACGTATTCCTCGCGATTGTGAATATACAGGTGTGGCCGAGTGGTAAGACGCTTGCTTCTCAATCACATGGTCTCGGGTTCAGTCCCACTGCATGGCACCTTGGGAAAGTATCTTCTCCTATAACCTCGGGCAAACCAAAGCCTTGTGAGTAGATTTGGCAGACGGAAACTGAAAGAAGCCCGTCGTATATATGTGTATATATAAAATTAAATAAGGGTAGAAATTGATATTTATCAATTAAAACCAGTGGGCTAGCATATTTAAAAAATCCGAAGATTAAAATTTTTTTTACATACAAAATTTAGTGGATTGACCACTAAAAGTGGAAAGCCTGTATGCTTGAAATAGACGTCAAAATCGCCATTTTCCACGGAGAATTTTCATTTGTCTTGCTTTTTTTTTTTGCTGAATTTTTTCTTGAGAAAACATTCTCCGTGAAAAATGGCGATTTTGACGTCTATTTCTAGCATACAGGCTGTCCACTTTTAGTGGTCAATCCTCTAAATTTTGTATATATATATGTATATGTATGTGCGCCTTTATGTCTGTGTTTGTCCCTCCACCATCGCTTGACAACCGATAGAATAAGTACCAGGTTTACAAAGAATAAGTGCTGGAGTCGATGTCTTCGAGTAAAATCCTGTAGGGCAGTGCTGCAGCATGGGCGCAGCAGTCACATGACTGAAACAAGTAAAAGAATACTATGCAATTACGTATATATTCATCATGCTGCTGGTATGCACGAAACACAATATTAATATAACTTTCCAGGCGGGAGGCATAAGGTCAGAAACCAATCTATTTATATGAACATCTCAGTTATTTTATATCTGCAATTACCGACGCTTACAATCACCAAGATCACTTTTTATGTAATTTAGAATCATGATAGAAGCTTTTGGCACATTTTCCCTCAAAGTGAAACATAATTCTATAGAAAGTTATGACATATAGGCGCAGGAGTGGCTGTGTGGTAAGTAGCTTGCTAACCAACCACATGGTTCCGGGTTCAGTCCCACTGCGTGGCATCTTGGGCATGTGTCTTCTGCTATAGCCCCGGGCCGACCAATGCCTTGTGAATGGATTTGGTTGACGGAAACTGAAAGAAGCCTGTCGTATATATGTATATATATATATATATATGTGTGTATGTGTGTGTGTTTGTCCCCCCTAGCATTGCTTGACAACCGATGCTGGTGTTTTTACGTCCCCGTCACTTAGCGGTTCGGCAAAAAGAGACCGATAGAATAAGTACTGGGCTTACAAAGAATAAGTCCCGGGGTCGATTTGCTCGACTAAAGGCGGTGCTCCAGCATGGCCGCAGTCAAATGACTGAAACAAGTAAAAGAGTAAAAGAGTATATACAATATATTTCAATACAGTTATAATCACGCACTCACATACATATACAGCCTTGGCCGAAAGTATTAGGCCACCCCAATCTTTTGGGGTTATGCTATCTCAATATTAATGAAACTCGTGCATATGGTAGATTATGGTATATTTCACAATATACATTAGTTTTGATATCTGGTTGACCCTCCTTTAGTATCAGTTACTGCTTTTATACTGTACTGTGTATGTGCAACCAATTATGAGTAAGACCAACGTCCAAAATTAACTTATGTTTCCTTGATTATTTCAGAGTTTTATACTAAAATATGTTGTAGATACAGTTGATAAACAGTAAAATGCCTGAAACAAAGGAGTTGAGTGAGTGTGAACGAGGTCAAATCATAGCTCATTATGAAGATGGAATGTCTCAAAGGCAAATTGCTCAGAAGATGGAATGTTCTCGATGTGCGGTGCAAACGACTCTCAAGAGCTTCAGAGAGACAAAAGACTTAAAGACTATACAAAGAACAGGTAGAATAAAGGTGACATCACCTCGTGATGACAGATCCATCATCCATCAGCCGCTCAGAAACAGGAGAAAGACATCGTCGGAGCTCTGTGCGGACTTCAACGAGGCAAGTACTTCACAAATATCAACCAGAACTGTTAGAAGAAGGCTTGTAGAGTACGGTCTGAAAGGCTGTAAAGCTAGGAAGAAGCAATGGGTTTCTGAAGCGAAAATGGAAAAATGTCTTCAGTGGGCCAAAAACCACTCAAATTGGACCAGTGAGCAATGGTCGAAAGTCATATGGTCTGATGAAAGTAACTATGAAGTAAGATAGTTATTCAATCAACAGTTAAACTTAGTGTAACTGGTTTGTTGCCCAAAATATATATATAAAAGTATCCAACATAAAGCCAATATTATTTTTCATGTTTTTACCCAGGTTTTCAGTACATCTTGTGCAACTTTCATGCGTCGCAGAGTTGGGGAAGCATTTAAGGCTGAATGTCTGGTACCAACCGTAAAACATAGGGGTGGTTCTATCATGGCATCGGTCTGCATGTCTGCCACAGGACCCGGAGAAATGTTTTTATGTAAGGGAAGGATGAATTCAGCTACCTATGTTTCTATGTTATCGGATGTATTAGAGACATGAATTGCTAAATTGCACCCAGGAATATCGAAAAACAGTGTTATCTTTCAACGGGACAACGCTTCATGTCATATAGCAAAGAATACTCGTCAGTGGTTTGAGACACAGGGTATTGTTCCCATGGACTGGCCAGCTCAAAGTCCTGATCTAAATCCGATCGAACACCTATAGGGAACTCTTGGTGAAGCTATCAAGAACCCAACAATTAAAAATAAAGAGCATTTGTACCAAATGTTGAGAGAAGAATAGAGTAAAATTGCGCCCAGAACCTGCAAGAAACTAGCAAATCCAATGCCTAACTGTAAAAAAGTGGTAATTGATGCTAAATGATGGTCGATCAGATATTAAAACTAATGTATATTGTGAAATATACCATAATCTACCATATGCACGAGTTTCATTAACATTGAGATAGCAGAACCCCAAAATATTGGGGTGGCCTAATACTTTTAGCCAAGGCTGTACATACACACACACACACACACACACACACACACACACACACACACACACACACACACACACACACACATGTATATATATATATATATATATATATATATATATATGAAAAAACAAGTCAAGATAGAAAATGCAAACATAATTTTATAAAGAACATTTCAGTACCGGTTTCTGTCATTTTGAGACCTTTTCAACTGTAACGATTAAATAATTAAATAACTAAATAATTAAATAATTAAATAACAAAATTTAATTATTTAATCGTTACAGTTGAAAAGGTCTCAAAATGACCGAAACCGGTACTGAAATGTTCTTTATAAAATTATGTTAGCATTTTCTATCTTGACTTGTTTTTTCATATATATCAACTCGTGTGTTCCTTTTCACCCTTATACATATATATATATATATATATACACATAATATACATCTATACGTATATCAAATAAAATAAAATATACACCAGCATGGAGTATATTTTCAGGGCCGAAACGTATAGAAGGATATATAACACACTACTATTATATATGTAATATATATATATTGGTTTCAAACTTGGGCACAAGTCCAGCAATTTCGGTTGTAGTGGGTGAGATAAGTCGATAACACCGACTCTAGTGTTGAATTGGTACTTATATATCGACCCCGAAAGGATGAAAGGCAAAGTCAGCCTTGGCGGAATTTGAACTCAGAACATAAAGACGTACGAAATGCCGTCAAGCATTTTGCCCGGCGTGCTAACGATCTGCCAGCTTGCCGCCTTAAATGTAATCTACTATATAAAATCCGTTCTGTCTATCTGTGTGTATGTCTTCCAGGATCTCGGGCATCCTCCATCTGATTGCGTTCAAATTTGATTTATAGATACCGACGGTATCAGGGCGTATATAAATCTTGAAAGAAATTATAAAAATCGATTCCAGGTGAGAATGCGATCGATAAATCCGTGGGAACTTGCATTTGTACGCGCAAGTAGATCAGCTGTTGCGATCGATACTTCGCGTACGCGAGAAAAATGCACGGTGTCTCAAATTTAGGTTAAATCAGAGGTTCTCAAAGGGGAGGCCTATGGGACGGTCGGAGAAGTGGTTTTGAGAAAATTTGGTTTAAATGTTTGACACTCAGCACCGTCCATTGGACGGGGGGCGTTTTGCTCGTATATATATATATATATATACATATATATATAATATATAATAAATATATATATATATATATATATATATTATATATATATAAAAGGCATTGATAGAATATGTACCAGGCTTAAAGAAATAAACTAAAAATTCAAAGTGGTGCCCCAGCATGGCCGCAGACAAATGACTGAAACAAGTAAAAGGTAAAAATTTACTGCATATATAACATTAGTATATTATATTCGTATACTTGATATATTATATAATGTGTGTAATAAACGTCTATAATTGCAAATAAATAAATACATAATATTTATGTATGCGTATATATATATATATATTATATTATATATATATGTGTGTGTGTGTGTGTGTGTGTGTGTGTGTGGTGTGTGTGTGTGTGTGTGTGTGTGTGTGTGTGTGTGTGTGTTGTGTGTGCGTGTGTGTGTGTGTATCCTAATATAGTAATGAGTTTACTGTTTTTGTTTCTGTCAAAAGATGAGTATAGGGAGAGATTGATAACGGGTGGGCAAGGGGGTGACCGTAACAGTAGACTGAACGAGAGTAGAAGGATGAGCTGTGTCTGTCTCGCTTGACTGGAGTCGATAAAAAATAAACAGAAACAGTAAATAACAGAAGGAAAATGAGAATGAGTTGGAGTAGAAACGATGAAAGAAGCGACAGCTTTCTGTGACAGCTGTATTTTTATTGACAGAAAATACAGCTGTAGAGTAATTGGTATGATTCAAACAGGTTTATATAACTGGCCTCCCGTTATAGACATCACTCGCAAGTGAGTATGACCTGGCAGAATCTGTCATGCTTTCTCTAGTTGTATTAAGTACCTATGCAGTCACGAACAGACATAGATACCTTGTCGGCCCCTCCCAGTATAGATCCAGTAAAATATCGGGTATTTGGTATCTGGAGAGAGAAAAAAAAGATCTGTGCTAGCTTTAGACTGGTAGTAATTTCCTGCTGAGAAAAATGGTTCAACGTGAAATGAAGAACTTTGTTCAATGACGCAACATCCTGTACCGGAATCAAACCTACGGCTAGATTCATTTCAACTGCTGATTCTGCTAAATTTGGCCTTCATACTGGCAAGAAGGGATAAACATCCTTCTGTGATTCATCCAATAATGCAGTATCATCTGATGGCCCACGGATGATACGGACTAGACTGTACTAATCCCAAGGATAACGACTCTGATGTCAAAATCATGTGATTTGTGGAAACGCGTGTAGCAGTGTATCAAATATTTATAAATTCCCTCCTGGATTTCCTGTTATTATTATATTTATCCTGTATTATATCGATATAACTATGATGCAACCGCGATAAACTGACTTACTAGTCAGTATCATTAGACGGTAGTCGGTATAATGATTAGGAGCCTTATTTGCATAGCTCTACCGTTGCTATAAACGA